>NW_020655285.1:117841-165615 GCF_003589595.1 Hyposmocoma kahamanoa
GTTTGTCGGATCAGACCGATCTCCTTTCTTGGGGATAGGTTGCACGTTGGCCTCCCTCCAAGCTAGGGGCACGTTACCAGATTGGTATGAGAGGTGGTATAAGCGCGTCAGTACGGGAGACAACTCCGCCGCACACCTTTTAAGGACGATAGGAGGTATCCCATCCGGACCATAGGCTTTCCGCACGTCAAGAGTCTGCAATTCCTTGCGGACATCACATTGCCTGATAACTATATCAGGCATTGTGACTCCGCAGTGGGGAATTGACGGCGGTTGCGCATCTTGGTCGTGAATGCGCGAGTTAACCCCAAAAAGGTCGGCCAATAAATTGGCTTTCTCTTCGGGGCCATAGGCCAAAAATCCATTGGGATACCTCAAAGGCGGCAGCGACGAACGACAAAAATTGGACTGCACGGCTTTGGCCATGCTCCAGTAGGCACGGCTACCGGTGGGATGGGCTACCAGCTTCTGGCCAATCCGTGAAACGCGCTGGGCATCCGCTCTTATGTAAGCCCTCCTGCAAGTCTTGGTTGCTTTGTTACAGGCTGCTTTAAGGGACGCAAGGTTGGGATCCTTTGTTACACGACCCCTGATCCAACCACGATATGCAGCCTGTTTCTCACTAACAGCGTCCATGCATTCGCGATTGAACCATGGGCGTCCTCTGCGATTGGCGATGACACTGGAAGACGGTATGTAGTAATCCATAGCCGTTCCAATCTCATCGACAACAGCATCGGCAGCTGCTGAGGCATCCTTTCCCGCAAAGCAGTGCTGCAACCAAGGGATGGACGCAAAGTAGTCGCGCATACCATCCCAATCCGCCGACGAGTAGTGCCAAATGCGACGAGTGACCTCCTTCAGCTTAGTTGGAGGCATTTGGGAAACCTTACACCCAACCAAACAGTGATCAGAACTTCCCAGGGGAAGCTGACTGATACTGTATAGTAGGTAGGGTGACTCGCGAGCAGAAGGTCAAGCAAAGAGGGTGCATGATCCGATATGTCTGGAACCCGGGTGGGCTGGGTTACCAGTTGGGTCAAGTCATGCGTGAGAGCGAAAGCGTGGGCAGTTCTTCCTGCATGGTCAGTCTTGAGGGAATTTAACCATGATTCATGGTGAGCATTAAAGTCCCCCAACACGACCATCTCCGCAGATGGGAACTGCGCCTGCGCGTCAAGAGTCGCCTGGCTCAGTTGGTCAAAGAGCCTAGTTGTCTCCGCATCCCCACTGTGGGATCTATATAAGCACGCGAAGACTCTAGCTAAACAACTAGATTCTACGAGCACCCACATAGTGGAAAAGGAGGGGTCCTCCAGGCAGCGCAGACGGCGACAGCACACATCCGAAGGAATATATACACATACCCCGGCTTTGGCTTGAAAGTTTTCCTCAAGCGAGTAGCCGGGGTAGTTCAAGTAACTCATATCATTCGGACGGCGGATCTGCGTCTCCGTCAGGAAAAGCAGGGCAGGCCGGGCTGTCTCGAGGTGATGGTGGACAGCTTTGAGGTTGGAGTGGAGTCCGCGGATGTTAGCGAACTCAATAATAAACGCGGTGGGGGGATTAGGCACCGCTGAACATGCCATTGATCTTTTGAAGGATAGTCGGCTGACCCGCCGAACGGAAGGGCCCCCGTACCCCCCCCCCGGGATATGCCGCCGGGACCCCATATTCCGGTCACTAACCGGCACGACGACCTACCCCAAGATTATGCGCGGCATGGTGGGGCAGCCTCTAGGGGTAGTTAGTCCCTATTGGGCCCCTGTACTGTACCGCGGGCGGCCAGCGGACAACCGTTTCTACGGGTCTCCCTGGGCGGCAGGTCAACTAGATATCCCTCAACAAGTGTCATGGCGAATATCCGCCTCAGTCCTCCCAGATACCGCGCCGAAAACTCCACGTGCACTGGATGTACACCAACTGATCCCTGAACGCGATTCGCAAAAGCGTTTCACTGTGGAGGGTTTTCCGCCGTGTGTACTGTGGTCGCTATTCAGTCGGCACAAAGCCTACCACAACGCTAAGCAGATGGACACTTGTGACGCCCTCGGTCGCCTCTTACGACCCCCACGGGCATGTATGGGGAGGCGACAATGTATTCTTAAGCCGTCGCCACACGGCATAAACTGTGTTTCACATATTACAGCTTTTGTCACGTATCGAATTTTGGGTGTTACTTATTGTTGAGAAATAATCAAACAATTTGCAATATTTTTTGGACTTTGCAAGACTTTCTCTGATCAGTATGCATACTCCTCCTAAGGAGGCTGTAGGCAGACTCCCTTTTAGATTTACGACAGAAGCTAGATCCTATTTGGTAACCAGGTAAGTTAAATAATTCATTTCTTCATTTAACCATGTTTCTATCAGGCAAATGGCATGCATGTTTTAGTATACTTCGATAAAATCTTCAAGTAGGTGTACCTTATTATTAACACTTCGCATGTTTTGATATATAACGTATAAGTATAACGTATAACCCTTTCTCCTCCATGATGCATTTCACACAGAATAACCAGTTATTGAAGTTCTTCTTCTTCTTTTAAATGTTATGGCCCCATCGAAATAATCAATGATTTTGCCAATTTCAAGTAAAAATAACTATGTACGGTAGTTTAATATTATTATAAAAATTATACAAAAAAAATGGCGATTTCGCCAATGTCCTGTGATCCTTATTCAAGTTTTCTGTTTTCAATTGTGGAAAATTTGACGACGCCATTTTTATCTTGTTTTACTGTTTTTGTTGTTATATTATTTATTTCTTCGTTTCTTTTCTTCAGTTCTACATTTTCATTTTGCACTTCCTTCTTTATGTTATTATATCGTATTTTTTTCCTTTTTGCCCATAACCTATCAGGTATATACGATATATATTCAATGCAAGGATTATGTAATAAATTCTTCAGACGTCATGTTTGAGTGGTGTTATTCTTTTTTATTTTTTCTTGTTTATAAATTCATAATAAAACCTCATTTGACCACCACTACACAACAATTATGGCAATGGTGTGAAGCGCGGTAAATTATGGTGACTACACTTTTCTTTTACGCGGTTCCACCAATATCAATTATTTTAAAAACCTTACGTAAAATTATTAATGACGAAGTCACTGGAATTGTTCTTCTGCCACAACGGCCCACCCAGCCTTCCCTCTTTTCAAGAATCTTCTTATTTCTAAACCTTTGTATTCACATTCACATAGTGATTTTATATTTTTTTCTTGTAGCAAGCGTGCTGAGCACAGACAAATTACACTGGTTGCCGGGAAATTATCCGGAGCGCTACAGAGGAGCCCCGCAGTCATCTATTCCAATAATGCTAGCGTCCCTCTCTGATAATACAGGCAAACAATGTGACACACGCCTATAAGAAGTGGTTCGTGTACTGCCAAGAAAGCTCCATAGATCCTTACAGCGCGTCAGTGTCCAATGTACTCGTACTTGGATTTATGACCCAAGGCTTTGACACTGGTGCTCAATACGGCACATCAAACAGTTTCCGATCTGCCTTATTATTATTACTCGGCCCAAACATTATAAATAATGATTTTATTCAAAGGTACTTTAAGGAAATCTTTCGTTTGCGGCCTACATTACCTAAATTATTTAGCTGATTGGTTTCCCAACGATAATCTAGATTTGGAAAGAATTTGTAAAAAAATAATTACTTTGTTGGCGCTAGTCACGGCGCACAGTGTACAGACATTTTCAAAAATAAAAATACATAATATTACCTTATAGGAATCAGGCTTCATTATAAAAATTCCGCATTTATTTAAAATGTCACGCGTAGTTTCGGTTCAGCCAGTACGTTCGTTACCTTTTTTCCCATATAGGCCGCAAATATGTCCTACGAGTACTCTTCGAATTTATCTTCTTCTTACAAAGTCAACAAGCATTATTCATCTCGTGTAGGAAACCTCATCAAGAGGTATCCTCACAAACTCTGAGCAGATGGGTAAAGAGTGCGTTGGGAAGCTGCGGGATTGACAGTGTTAGTCTAGATGCTATTCGGAAGACAACAGGTTGGAGTGCAACCTCTGCCGTCTTCGCTAAACATTATAATAGAATGATTTCAAACAATTTATCAATCGAGGGCGAATTCGCCAGGAACATATGAAATATTCCATTTTAATTTTCTTCATACATAACTGCAATATAAATAATACCCCTGAACCCTACATCGTGAAATATTTTGTATAACAGCTCAGCATTTCTCCAAACTAAACGACAGCTCCGAGTCCCACCACAGCGAGGGTTACCTGTACCTACATATTTTTTTCATTTTCTTTTTCTCCAAAATAAAGTGCGAAAGGGCGAGTCTATATGTGAAACTACATTGTGTATGAATGCTAATATCTTCGAACGAAGCTCTTCGAGTAATTATGATAGAATTTCAGGTACAAGTAGGTCCGTTTAATCATCAAATAGAATCAAGTTCAGCCCGACCGATCACGGGTGCGTAGCTATCAGGCTACGTCCGTAGCCATCAGGCTACGTGCGTAGCCTTCAGGTGTGGCGTGCACCGTGTAATAGAATCAACTTCATCCCGATCAGGCGGTGACAAGAAGGCAAGGTTTACATTTACGTCCTACTGCTTTCAAGAACAGACGGTGCCCAGTCACTGACGTACGGTTTCCCGGGGAACTTAAAACGAACTGTCTGATCCAATTTGGCGATAGAGGTTTAGAAATTACCTGAGTTTGAATTAAACTTAGAGCAAACGATTTATTCGTTCTGAATAGGGTAAATGCCTCTCTCGCTGCCCGCGCCGCAGCCACTAGTTACCTTGCACAGCCGACGCCACCGTCGCGGCCTGATCGTCGCACTCTCTGCGTTAATCTCATTATCGGTGACCGCACACGTTTATCACGACTCTTAGCAAGTACCATAAAAGGCGACGATTTTACAGCGCGTCAATTTTTCATGGAACAACGAAAATTGTATAACATACACGCAATGTATCTGTGAGAGGTAAAAGCTTTAGCGTATTTTGACTCAAATCTGCCACCCTAAACTGCAAGAGGACCGGAGGTGGCTGCCTGGTCTTTGAATGAATCATCATTAAACTTCGCTCTAATGATCGCATGTTGACCGTATTAAGCGTCGCAGGCGAACTAACGGCGGATAATCGCTGTGAACACAAGAGGGGAATGTATGGCGAAGAGAAGGGACGGCGGAAGGCGCAGAGCGTTTTTGCGCGGTAATCAGCGATATGGACAGTCTATCGGCTGATTATTCGATGGCGTGCTTTGGTTTATCCACATGTTGTCGTATGTGCTACGAGCTACCGCTTGATTGCACAGAGAGCTACCTCGCTTAAATCCGACGCTACACCGGGAACCTGTTGCAGGTTCCTCGCACCCGCACATTTCACATCGTGCACGGCATAACTTTACACCTTCAAAATATTTAATTGGTATTTTTGGCTTTAAACTCAGTCATCATATCAGTGTCGTGTGTAATTATTTATTATATAGGAAATGAAACTATTTTTCCGGATTTAAATCGCGTATATTTGTTTTTTCAAACAAACCGACGTTTCGGGCCCTTTACAGGTCCCATGGTCACGGTTGACTGTCAACCGTTTCATTTCCTATGTGTAACAATCGCGAAAACCTAAGAACTCGATATATTTATTATATATTATATACAAAATGTTCATAGTTTTATTATGTGCCAAACTACCACACTAATTATTGGTTATCCATACAACTTTGTACAGAGAACCAATAATTAGTGTGGGTCATCAACTATTCCAAGCCCCTTCAGATTTATTTTAGTGACAAAAAGTAGCCTATGTCCTTCTCCTAGGTCCCATCTATGGATCTATCGCTGAACCATTCATCAAATTTGTTCAGCGGTTTCGGCGTGAAAACGTAACTGACCGAGTTGCTTTCGCATTTATAATATTGATTTGCACGGTTATTGTATAATTTAAAAAAACTATAACTTTGTACACAATATCTTAGAATATAGATCATTGTTGGTAAAGAAAGGCTTCGGTAACGAACGCCATTGGTGGCGTCTTTTCCACATGATTTACTTACAAAAGAAGGACATATATTTCCAAGTGAGTGACAGTCACTTAACCAAGAGCGTAATGTGAAAAGTGGTATAAATAAGTGAATTGAGTCCACAAACAAAAACCGTGAGGGTGTGGAACGTTTGTATAAAATTTATTCCTTTTCTGTAAATAAAATTTGTATTCATGAACTCACTCCAGTGAACGTAATGACAAGAAAAAAATTATCGAGAGGAAAATACATGCCGCTAAATATAAAGAAACTGCGGTGATCGACGGCGACGCCGCGCGGGTTCAATGCCGAATGAAAAATGGTATGTCATTACGACAAAATAGAGGTGACCGCGTGACAGCTTATACACAGTTACGGTCGGCACAAACCAGGGGTATTTAATGAAATATCATGTTACCTGTTGCTTCATATTCGCGAATTGTCAGTCGCGTTCGATGAAGTGATACGGTTACACAATTCGAATATTGTTATATTGTTGACCTAAGCTTGTTGTTGTTGAAGTGTACTCGTTAGGTACTAGCAACTGTTCTCGTTTTTATCATTCTTATATTTATTGATTGCAATCAAATTGTATAATTATAATATAATTTTCAATATTCTTCGTTGGCGATGGCGGTGGTGGCGGCGATGGTGACGTAGGCTCGCAAATGCCGATTGGTAGTATGCCCAGACGCGAAGGGAATTGCTTAATGCGGAGGAGTGAGCCTTTGAATAATAAAGAGTGCCGCTGCTCGTCTGATTTATATGTATTGTACAAAAATTGAAACGTAACAAGGGCGTAAATAGACTCGAGTGAAACAGATGTATAGAAACAGTCCGTTTTTTATAGACAGTAATTATAAACGAAGGTACGATTGCAAGGAAAGGCCATTGCGAGTCGCGAGTCTGTGCCACCGAGTGGAAACAACACGCAACTAGCAATACTAGTCTCCCGAAGTTATCGCTGCGAACCGGTCAAATGGACTCTCTAAAGATGAACACCCTATTTAATTAACTTGTTTATGCGAATTTATTTCTAATTTACACATCCAAAGAGCTAAAGTACAAAAATCTCGTTAAAAAGGTGCGTTGAAAGACATTGATGAAGATATATTGATGTGCAACCGCTCACGGCTACAATGGGATAAAAGATCGCGACTGGTTACTCGCAAAATACTGCTCTATTGATTGCCGAGATTGTATTAATAAAAGTTTTTATGTAAGAATGGATAGCTTGCAAATTACTTTGTTTATTTAGCTACCATAACATAAGTACCGACGAAAAAAAAATTCTGAAAGCAGGGAGTTCCACTCTGTGCGCCAAACAAATGTGGAAGCGTAACGCTTCGTGTGAGTCTTTGTACATATATTCAGAAAATAGGGGTGGAACCCCCGCTTACGTGTAGTCCCCCGATGATAGAAAAGGGAAGGCGGAATTAAATCGTGTAATTCCATTGTACATTCTGGGCTATATATCCTGTAGAATACCAACAAGCGGGCAACTTTACGACAATGTTCAAGGCGCTATAGCTTCGCCTCTACTAATTTCAAGTCACTTATAAGCCTCTGACATTAGTACTCCGTATACGACCGGACATGTGCTTGATTCAATGTACCCGCCGAAGATCAAAAATTGGATGGCAGGCCTATTTCAAATATTTTGAGACGGTCAGCTATCTGTATGGATATATCATGAAAAGTCGGAGTCAATCAAAGGGACTCCATTTTGCGGAGAATAGACACACCTGCGTTTTGGTAGCGTCAAATTTGACAAGATTAGCATCGCCCAAGTGTCAAATCTAAACAAATGGCTGAACCAATGAATTCTCGACAAGATTGGATTTCTTCTTCATTGTTTATTGATTCAAACTAGTTTCCAAAACAGTTTAAAAGTCTTCTTGCGGAGGATCAGAAAAAAGTCGGTTAATTTCGTCTACAGTTTCGTTTACATTCAAAAAAGTGCGACCACGCATTATTTGTAAGCGGTTGGAAAGGAAAAAAATACATGGAGCCAGGTGAGGGCTGTCACCAATTGGACATCAAAATTGTGAAGATTTGATGAAAAAATGTCACTCCTGACACGAGCCTCACCAAGTTGTTCGAATACTTCAGACAGACAAACTTCAGTGTACCTACCACTAACTAGTAACTGAAAGATAGAAAGGAAGAAAAAATACATTTATTTGTTTTGCTGATAAGATAATACTGCTCTTTGCTCTTTAAAAATAAGTACTGCTATTTGACCAGCATGACTATAAAAAACAGGAATCGTTTTTTAGTTTACATTACGCCCGCAAATAGTTTTCATATAATAATAATGTGCGAGACAATGACGCCAATGGCCTACCTGACCTCGAAATAAGGAATTTCCTATAGTTTGAGCACCAGACTAAGGAGTTCACTCCGGGACACTACTCAAAACATCCAGACCAGAACCAATTTGGAATTTTGATCTCCCAAATTGGTTCTATCGGGAATAGAACCCGGGATCTCCTCCTCATCCAGTGCGAACAATGCTTACTGTTAGGCCACAGAGATTGTCAAATTTACTTTTTCGAACACTCACTATGATCACAACAGAAAATCCGGCAACACTTTAGAATACGTATATAACATATCAGAGAGGGGCGAGGGAGGGGATTCCTCCTGCAAAGGAACTGAAGTTAGTGAGCTACTTAGTTAGGAATGAAGTTTGGTTTTGAAATATATATTTTTTTGTTTAAAACGCTGTCAAAAAACAATTCTCCTAACCTCAAGGGCTCATGTCGGTTCTGGAAGGACTCCACGACGACTAAGGTGACAAAAAAACAAAGTCCATGTCAAAATATGCGTTTCATTTTATAATTTTGTTAATTTTCTTATTGCACTAGGCATTGACGCATTTTTTGCGATTGACTACGAATTGATTGAGTGATTCTTAGCACCCCCTGCCCCGCCCTTACTATGGCTTCAACCGTGATCAGGAATAGCGAGGCGGCCGGGAACTAGGGGCCTTTCCTGTCTTGTGTCGTTCATTTGTGGGGTTTACGCTCATAAGCTCCACGCTGGGCATGCGGGTTGGAGATCGCAGGACACTGTGTTTTATACCCGGCTGCTGCCCGTCAGTGGCCAGTAAATTTTACTGTGTCATTATGGGAAGGGCTATGCTATACCGCCATCGACCTGTCGCCAGAGCCTCGTTAGTTACTGCAGGATACACCACGTGCAGGTGAGGTTGATATCAGGAGCTTAGGTGGTGATTGCTCCTTATATCCCTTGGACAACAATGAGTTTCTACAAACTTTGTACTACTTTGTTTGTAAAAACCTAGATTATAGCCTAGGTACAAATAATTTTGTGGGATTATTATTAGGGTTTTTACCCCGGCCGACTATGCCTTTGCCGGGGAATACCGTCTCTCCCATTTAAAAATTCAAAATTAATCTTTTAGGCCTTGGAAGACTTGACAGTCTAAAATAGATAATAATTGTTAAATAAAACGCAGGCGTGAAACTTTATATTTTATTTATTTAAAAATACAGAGATATGCACACTTCGATGGAACAGATTTTGCCAGAAAGAGTAGAAGTGTTGCCATAAAACATAACACATATTTAACATGAAATGTAACATATATTTTACAAATATTGCCTGTTAATATAACCAAATAGAAAAAATGTTTGGATGTTTATTCAATTTATTAATTAAACAATAATAATAACAACACGTTCATAATATTTGTTATTAAAAAAAATACTTAAGCTAATATTAGGTTTAAAATAATAAAATAAAACAAAATTATGTATAGGCAATAAGATGGAAACGTAACGTACCCAGCCACTGTTACAATGACTCCACATTGGTAG
The DNA here is from genome assembly GCF_003589595.1 of Hyposmocoma kahamanoa. NCBI lineage: Eukaryota > Metazoa > Arthropoda > Insecta > Lepidoptera > Cosmopterigidae > Hyposmocoma > Hyposmocoma kahamanoa. The sequence goes on from NW_020655285.1 coordinate 127,710, forward strand.
CAGTATGCAAGCTCATCCACTGCCCCAGCATTGGGGACTCCCATCTTGCCACCAATGTGCTTAGTGATGCCGTTCGTACTGAGACGCATGCGAGGGGGTAGCGATGCACTACGCTTTCGCATGATAGCGTAGAAATCGTCTACATGTTTCTCAGCAAACATAGTTGATGGGCTACAGAAAGGTGAAAGTCGGAACAGCATCCTGCACGCATTGTTGTACTGGATGCTCAGTGCTCCGTATGTCCGCCGCGTGTAACTGACCCACAGGCTGCACGGGTTAAAAGACTGGCAATGTGCTTTAAAAAATGCAAACCTATGAAATTTTGACTTTGACGAACTGTCCACTTCGAGCTGGTATGACTGCAATTTGCCATTTTCAAAAACAGATATAGGTAATTTGTTTTTTTTTTTGTTTTTATTTTCACTATTAACCACTTAATAAACCACATTACATGTGCAACCATGGACTTTGTAAAGCGTGCATCATTTCCGATGCGAGTTCCGGCGTGGAAACAATTCGTCTGCAACGGCACACAATATTAACGACGTGTGTAGATATATCACTATCTACCAACGCTTGCTAAAATTGATGTTGTCCTGAAAATTTTCATCTCGCAAACGAACCACGTGGATGCCATTTGAATAATGATGAATATTGAAAAAAATTTAATTAAAAAATTGCCTAAAACTAACTTTAAATACCACAAACAGTCACTGCACTAAAAAGCGGAAAATAACAAAATAGAGATAAAATTCAAGCGACATTAACGCACGTACTTATTTTTATTTATTTTCGTCTTATTTCATCATGTACACAGTATTATAATAACTCAATCTATTTACATATTTTATGGTTTGTTTATATAATTTAAAAGTGACAATTTTTATCCAAACCTATTACCTATCATTTTAATAAAATATTAGTGCTACCTACTGATCGGTTCGAAGTTTTACGTTACCACTAAAAAAATATTAATACTTAAGTGCTCGCCTTGTTCTTCACACTATGTGTGGGGCACTCACACTTACCTCAGGAGTTGACGAAAACTGTTGTACCAATTGCGAGGAACAAGACGGGCGACGCTTCAAGTATCAATAACTATAGACCTATATCCCTGGCTACCATAATAGGAAAAGTACTGGACAGTCTGCTTGATAAGCACTTAAGGAAGCACTTGAAACTGCACGATGCTCTATTTGGGTTCCGCCCAGGATTATCGACAGAAGCTGCTGTCCTTTGCCTTAAGCACACTATCCAGTATTATACGTTAAAAAAAACTCCTGTTTACGCTTGCTTCCTCGACCTGTCCAAAGCTTTCGATCTCGTATCGTATGAAAGGTTGTGGAGTAAGCTACAGGCTGAAACTAATCTCCCAGGTGATATAATTAGTATCTTTAGATATTGGTACAATAATCAGCACAATTATGTCAGTTGGGGGCACACTATGTCGAGCATGTACAGGTGCGAGTGACCTGACCGAGCCTCTTCAACCTGTACATGACCCGTCTAATTGTCGAACTCAGTAACACTGGAATCAGATGCTCAATCGAGGGTACTATTGTGAACAACATTAGCTACGCAGATGACATGGTGTTGCTGAGTCCGTCAATAAGTGCACTTCGATCATTAATGTAGATCAGAAACAGAGTAGGGCCTAAAATACTTCCTTGGGGAATTCCAAATGGAGTACTCTTGAGAACAAAACTGAAAACGTCACCTATTTTGACACATTGGGAGCGGTCCTCCAGATAATCTGCAAGTAATTTTAGCTGTATACCTCTTATACCTAGGAATCCAAGCTTCTGCAATAGGACGGGTATATAAACTGTATCAAAAGCTTTCGCGAGGTACAAAAATATCCTTACTGTTTTATTACCCTTGTCAAGTTCCCTTGCTGAAAAATCCGTAAGATGATGCACACCGTCAGATGTCGATAATTTGGATCTAAAATCGAACTGTGTTTTAGATAATATGGATTGTTTCTCCAAATACAATACAAGTCTGTTAATTGTAAATTTTCTAATATTTTAGATATTGCTGGCAGTAACGAAATAGGTCTATAATTCGTTATTTGATCTGTGTTACCAGGTTTAAGTACCGGGACAACAACAGCTTTTTTAAGCCCATGGGAAATATTCCTTTTGTTAGAGATAATTGCAAAAAGTAATGTAAACGGTGAAAGTAGGATGTGTCTGAATTGTTTTAGTATTTTGTTTGATATGTTATCATGACCAGGAGCACTATCGTCTTAAAAGACGCAAGAATTTTAAGCCTAAAGGCTTAAAATTATTCTTTCAACCTCACTTTCATCTGTATCTAATAGTACAAATGATCCCAGACACTTGCTACAGGTGGATTGAGTGATTTGTGGTGAAGAAAGCGACAAAGTTAGAATTTTTTGTGCCAGATTTTTACCTGCGTTGACGAAAAAATCATTTGCGCTGTTAGCAGATATCAGCTCAGATGAATGGGCTTTCAATAATCCTGAAGATGATTCATGCTGTTTCGAAGTATATGTTACATTTTTTATATATTTCCAAAACTTTTTTACTGTCTGTACCAGCTTTGTCCAATTCGTCTTTGTCGTAACTATTTTTAACTTTTTTAAGAAGGTCATTACAAAAGTTCCTATATCTTTTATACGATGCTTGTAATATTAAATTGACTGGATTACATTTAACTTTCATATATAGTTCATCCCTACGTCGCATACAGCGAATAAGTTCCGGGGTAATCCAAGGCTTTATATTGTAATTTTTATTATTTAATCCGATGGCTTTAGTGTTACTTAATATTGATTGCTGTACATTTTTACTAAGTAGAACGTATAGAAATCCGCGTCATCAGAATTATAAGCTGGGTTAAAGTCAATGTTATATAAATCTTCTTCAAGTTTATTTATATTGATTTTAGAAATTATTTGCGTGCGAATTGAATTAAGCAATTTACGATTAAGGGTTAGTAGGGCGGCTCTATAAACGGTTATAGTCGAGTTAGTAACTAGTGCTATTGATTTAAATATGGATTTAAGCATAATATTTTCTAAGCAAGAGCCGCTTTGATGAGTGGGGAGAGTGTGCACAGAAAGTAAGCCATTAAACGAGCATTCTTGCGCACAGGAATCTATGCTATCTGGGAGAATGTTGATGTTTATGTCTCCTATTAATACTACATTTTTAAAAGATGATAAAAGTTGAAACGGACCGTTAAGTGAGTCAGTAAAAATTTTGGTATTTCTAAACGAGTGGGGTCTGTATAAAGATAATATTGCTATGTCTGATCCAATTTTGATTAGGAGGCGATTGCAGTCTAATATATTTGGTTCTTCAACTGAGATATTTAAATTATTCCGAGCATAAACCACTATACTGTCATTTTGGTTGTAATTTTCTATAGAGCTGTATATACTATAGCCTAGCATGAGTGGTAAACTTCTATATTTGTTTAACCAGCATTCTGTCAGAATTATGATAATAATCTTTGCTTGAAAATACTGAAATTGTCAAAATTCTTATCGATGCTGCGTATGTTTCGTGTTGGTATGGTTAGTGGATTGCTAAAGGGTAATAGTAATTTAAGTATAGGGTTTTTCAATAAGAACTTTGTTTTGTAAATCAAAATAAAACAATAAATTTAGATGACAATGATTCAAATTTTTATTGTATTAATAAAAGTAAGGTTTGGCAATTATTAATGAAAAATGATATCTGATAAATGTCCACCACGACCACAGTTACAGATGTCGATTCTTTCCATAAAGTTTTTAATCACTTTTTGAGAAAGTGGTGGGTTTATTTGGTTAATCACTTCAAAAATTGTGAGTTTTAAGGCTGCAATCAATTCGATTGGCTCCGTATAGACTCTGTCTTTAACATAACCCCATAAAAAATAATCCAGCGGTGTTAAATCATATGATCGAGCTGCTACTTAACGCCTGAATTTCGTGAAATTATCGGGAAATTTGGTTTGCAATAAATTAATTCATTGTTTCGGTGGCAATGTGACTTGTGCCGTTGGCATTGGGCCGTTTTTTTTCGAAAATTCGGCTGGAAATGCGGTAACGGTGAATGGATCACGCTATCGCGAGATGTTAACACCTCAATTTTGGCCTAGCATTGATGACATGGATATCACTGACATGTGGTTTCAACAAGACGGTGCCACATGTCACACAGTCAATGAGACGATCAATTTATTGCAAACCAAATTTGCTGATCGCGTAATTTCCCGAAATTCAGCTGTTAAATGGCCAGCCAGATCGTGTGATTTAACACCACTGAATTATGTTTTGTGGGGCTATCTTAAGGACAGAGTCTATACGGAGCCAATCGAATCGACTACAGCCTTAAAACTCAAAATCCGTGATGTGATAGCCGAAATAGACCCGACATTTTGCCAAAAAGTGATTAAAAATTTTGATGAAAGAATCGACTTCTGTCAGCGTGGGCGTGGTGGACATTTGCCAGATATCATTTTTCATTCATAATTGCCGAACTTTTCTCTTTGTAATACAATAAAAATTTGAATCATCTTCATCTAAATTTTTTGTTTTATTTTGTTTTAGAAAACAAAGTTCTTGTTGAAAGACCCTTTAGTAGTAGAGCTCCTTGTGAAAGAGTTCGTCCAGTGTAGAACTGCCACCTTGCCTATTTCTGCCGCCAAGCAGTAATAACAGCATTACTGTGTTCAGGATTTGAAGGATAAGGGTGCTGGTGAAATTACAGGCACATGGGACTTGTCAACTTATATCTCAGGGTGACGGGCGCAGTGGCAGTGCCCGTCAGATCTTTGTAATTTAAAGCTCTGAGTGGCACAGTAACTGTTATGGACAGGCGTGTAGCTTACCATCAGGCTGATGACTTGGTCGTGACGTCACTTGATGTTATAAACACACACACACACACACACACACACACACACACACACACACACACATAATATGCTGCTCACTTTTTTGTTACTGCGAATGCACATACTCGTAACGTACACTTAATTCCCGACCCACACGCCACGGCACTACACTACACTACACTACTTTAGTTTTAGCTGAAATCAAAGGATTGGTCATTTCATTTACCATAACGGAGAATCTCCATAATACTATTAACACAGGTCTCGTACCTAGAATAGGTTATGATGGTTTAATTCTTGTTTGCTCTTACAACCAATTTTTAAATTTGGTAATTAGTGTAGTAAGTCCTGTATGTTTCATTTGAATAAAATTATTATTATTATTAGTACTGACGCGAGTTTGTGTTTGCTTTTGAATACACGCCTTGGTGGCTTCACTTTCGTGTTCGGCGCGCTCCATCTGCCTATTCTTTTGTAATCTGAGTCTTCCACGATAAATAATTTTTGAAAATCGTTGAACTATACAAACCAATATGTAACTAATTATCTGTGTATAATTGTGATGCATTTTATGGCGTAACCGTCTACCCAACGAAGTCGCGCGGCGCGTGCGGCTGACACGCAACACGCAATTACCGCTTCGCCACCCCCTCCCACGACCCACGCGCCCCCCGCTCTCGTCCTTGGTTTCGAGCAAGGAAAAGGAACTGAACATTTTTATTCACAAATACAAAACAGATATAAAGTACAATCTTTTTCTTTCCTTTGACGTCTTCGTATTTCTCAGTGAAACCAACATTTTATTTCTCTTTACAACAATGCGGTACGATTTATTTTATTCCTCGTTGATACGTTTTTTTACTCCATATTTTGTCCACTTCTGTCTGAACAGAAAGCGGGCGGTTCTTTTTAAACATAATAGTATATGACTGCTTATGAGTCTGTTGTGATAAATGATAAACTAACCATCACCAGAAATAATGCCCCTGCGCATACAAAATGTCATATTTATTGTAGATTCTGCAACGAATTACGTAACAACGGACAAAGCAGCAGGCATATCCAAACTTACGTCGTTCCAACTCCGCGTCCCGCCCGCGACGGCGCGCGGCGCGGGCGCCTGCCAATGCAACACACGACGCTCTCTATTGCGCTCGTCGCGGGAATCCAACCGAGCTGTTGGAGTGCAACTGCCGCCCTTGTTTGAAATCGCCACTCAAACCCTGCCTTTACGACCGCGTACACATGAAAAAGTATGCTATAAGGCACACTATTTCAATTTGTTTGTTCGTTTATATGTCAACGACGACGAGAAATGAGACGGGACGAAATGGCGAGATCCGATGGTGCTTAGCACCTCTGACCGAGATCGAGCTTCTTCTCTGGAAAGAGAAGGAACTCCATGGGAGGTTCTTTAAGGTACTCCACGAGTCGTATACAAAAACCTCTACCTCTTTGGGGAAACCGAACCTTTGGGGAATCCGTCCATTTACTAGGTCCGGATAAATCGAATATCAATATTTTTAAAATCCGGATATCCGGATATTACGGACAATTTATTTATTTAAATTCACCAACGCTTAATACATTCGGTTACAACAATATTTTACACACATTCGATAGGGTGTTACAGTTAAAATGCTTAACCAATTACAGGTGAACATGCCATGATGAGAGTATGAAAGTTAAGACAATTATTATTAATTTACTGTTCTTTTTTTTACTGTATTTATATTACATATGTTTACTGTATTAACAAATTAAATTATAAAATAAATATAATATACATTACAAATAATATTCACTTATATGCCAAAAACTGCAATATTGACTTCCTGAAGCGAGGCAATGAGACTGCGAAGATATCCATTAGAGGTAGAGCATTGATGAGCCTGGCAAATCGAGCAAACGGAGAATTTGAACCGAGGATACTTTTGCGCAATGGGGGGTGAAAAAGATTTACGTGATACCTTGGTAGACGAGAGGGTATTTTAAACTGTATTTTAGAGAGAAGTTGCGGACTGTTAATTTTATTGTTAATCAGCTTATATAAAAATACTAGATCAAGCATTTCACGTCGCAAAGATAAAGGAGATATTTTGAAGAACTTGAGAGGGGTGTCGTACGAGACACTCTTTTTGCCCAAACCTCGTAAATAACTAAGATGCCATAAGAACCTTTTTTGAATTCGTTCTAACCTAAGAGAGTGAACCGCATAATGTGGCCTCCAAGCAATACTCCCATACTCTAAAATAGTCCTTACAATTAACTATTAACTATAAAACTATTGTATAATAAAATTCTAGTAGATGGCCTTCTAAAGACTTTGCCAATTCGTATTATAAATCCCAGCATCCTAGATGCTTTTTTTTTATAATTTGGTCCATGTGAGGCAAAAATGTGAGTTTTTTATCAAATGTCACGCCCAAATCTCTAATACTGTCGACCTCATTTAATGTTATACTATTGATATTGTATACAAACCTAAATTTGTTGGGTTATCTTTACGAGCAATTGGTAAGTAAAAACACTTTGAGGGATTAAGAGACACATATTGTTATCCATGCACCACTGGCTCAAACGGTCAGAAGCTGTGCATCATCAGCTTTCTCTATAACTTTAACCAAACCAATTTTAAATCATCAGCATAGAGAAATGGAACAGAATGCTGAATAACGTCAGATATATCATTAATAAACATATTAAACAATACAGGTCCTAAATGCGACCCCTGAGGTATTCCAGAAGAAATTTGCCACACTTTTCTGAGGTATATCCATTAGGAACCACATCAAAACTGCGCTCAGTTACATATGATCGAATCCAGTTAAGCAGAGAACCACCCAATCCATACCCTTCAAGCTTGTGCAATAATATCTCATGGGGCACTGAATCAAATGCTTTGCTGAAATCTGTGTAAATTACGTCACACTGCTGTTTATTATCAAGAGCTGAGCTTAGAGTCTCAATACAGTCTACAAGATTCGTTGTAGTACCACGCGCTTGAACAAATCCGTGCTGACAAGGACTTAAATATTGACTGAAGAACCTTTGCAAGTACCCACATACAAGAGACTCAAACACTTCTCCCAAAACTGACAAGATAGAAATGGGCCTTTAATTACTAACCGACTTCTTATCGCCAGATTTGAATATGGGCAAAACTTTAGCTGTTTCCCAAACAGTCGGGAAAATGCCACTTTCAAGTGATTTATTAAATATTAAACAAAGTGGTCTCTCCAAACAATCAGCACAAAACGTATCTTTATTTATTTTTTATAAATAAAACAAAACAAAAAGAATCCAACATACTATAATATGTTCTAATCAGTTCAGGCTTTTACTGGTTGGTTACTGTTTTAATTGCATTCCATGTTTGTTTCATATTGATTTTTGCTTCCACAAACACATTTTTTTCACAGGCCCCTTTGACTTTCTTTACTAAACTGTTGCAAAAGTTGTGATAGCGTTCCGTCATCCTTAAATTAGGTAAACATGCATGAGTGATAGGAGCATCGATTAATTTATACTTTTGGATAAAAATTAAATAATGCATGCATATACATACAGGCTGGTCCATTTACAGCGATCCAAAATTATTTTTTAAATAAACTAACTCAGATTTACCTAAATTATTCTCAAACCAATGTCTAACATCCATAATGTACCTACACATAAGAAAATGTAGCCCCATAGATACAGAGAAATTTAATTGTTGTTTGAACATGTCATAAACAGAGTGATTCTGAAAGACAACGTGTCAATAAAATAAAAAAGTGTTTAATATAATGTATTTATACATAACTTCACAGGTTCTAAAGAGTTTCATTGGGACCAAACAATCTTTGTCTAATTAGAAGACGATCGTTAATGCTATGGAATTGATTACAATGTTAATTTAATAAAAAACAAAAAATAGAAAAGCAATTGATGGTGCGAAGGCACTTCATATCAAAATCAGAAACGAATGCTTGATGTATAGACGCGAAACGTTAGTATTATAAAAAACGAGTATAAAATAAAGGTTATTAAGATATTGCGTAACCTAAATATTTTGAATTATCGAAGTCTTTCAATTTTAAAATATCGTAATAAAATATTATTTCCTTTGTGTTTTGTAAATCAAATAATAACAATTAAATATTAACTTATGTTGCATATAATTTGTTTGGTACCCCAATACCATTTAAGTACCATAGTGCAAAATAATATTTCCAGTTTGTAACATTAGTATTATAGAAAGCAACAGAAAAAAATGCGTGATTTTTGTCGCTATATCTGGCAGTTTTACACGCACACAAATGCGCATGTCCCTACAGCAGCGCCCCTCCTAGTTGTCACGCACACAATAAATGAAAAGCGGCTTCACACTGTTTGTTGCGTATGTTTCATCCGCCTATTGTTTTGCAATGTGAGGTAGAAGAATTCTCCGTTTTTTTCATTTCTCAAATAAGCGAAGTCGCGGTTGCTCGCTGATTTACGTCAGCGCGTAGCTGCGCGCATGCCACTCGGAGCTCTGGAGGCAGGCTATCTCGTGTGCAATCTATACGTATGATAAGAACAGCTATTGGAAGCAATCGCTGTGAACAAGTCCGAAAACATAAAAGTTCCTAATTTGATTTCAATGTGAAGGATTTGTTTCGCATTTGTTTTGAATAGAAATTCGCACATGCGGGGCGTCTGGCGTGACGTTCAAGGTTCGCAATGAGCGTGGAGGTCACGCGCAGCGTGAACGCAACTTTATAGTTTTCGCTAGAGCGAGGCGTTTAGCGTATGGACCAATCAGATTTGGCCGCTCAAGAACAAGCATCTTTACAGGGACGATACACAGAATTGTTTCATTTTGTCTAAAAACAGAATAACAACTTTTATTATATCTTTCAGAATTTTGTGATAACAACTGTTATTTTTAATGTCAGCTTGTAACGACTGTTTAACAGTTGTAAAATGTTAAGGTCAAATACTTATTACGGAGTTAATGTGGTTTAATATTTTTGGTTATATACTTTACATTTACATACTAATAATAATGCTGATTAATAACTAATAATTTTAAATTCATAAATTAATTCATAAATTAATTTACGAATGTGATTCTTTTGGAATAGTATCGTGTCATAATGTCGTTCGAAATGATAAGAAGAGAAGTGTTTCAATTCAACATTTGTATTACTAACATTCTGTTGATTTATGGACAATGGACATTCCTGCAGAATCTTAAAACTATCGCAACGACTTTACGTGTTCTAGGTATACGGTTTAACTTTCTGACTCGAGTTACATGTCATAATCCAAAAACTTCTATTTATTTCATTTGATTACACGCAATGTGGATAATACCGCACTCTGAAATACCGGAATGCTAATCACAATGTTTTCATCCCGGAATTTTAGAAATCACGAATTATTTACTGGACTTTGAATACATTGATAACAAATAATTGTTTATCTCTTTCACTCGCAAGGCAGAAGCTGTGCGAAAGAGATAGTAACTATCGTTTCCTATTGTAAAATGCGCGAAAGCGCAAGCGCATTACTGAATGATATTCTGTGCAGTACAAACGTGTGCTTTTCTGTGTTGTGGAATGACAGTTTTGACTACGGCTTGTTTTTGTTGAAATCGCATTTACTTGACCTGACCATTGATTTTAAGGACTTTGATCAATTAATTTCGTTTGGATTTTGATGTTAACTGGAATTTACAAGTGTATCAAAAATTATTGGGTAACATTATATTTAATAATTGTTTATTTCTTCTCTCGTAAATTAACAGATAGGTACAACACATCAAGTAATTCTGCCATCAATCTTTTTAGATCATAAAACATCATAATACATATAAAAAACCAAAATCAAATTATTGTTTCTTTTATAAATTTACTAAGAGAATATATAAAACGTTCTTCTAATCTTAATTTTAATTTTAATCTTACTTGTAAGTGTAATTTGCTACACCCTTAAGGGGTATCACATGAATGCACCTACTAAAATAGTCTTAAGTTTATAAATCTGTACGAGCCATCCATGTGAAATGTAAAATAAAAATAAATGAATAAATAAAATAATCGAACAGGTAATTTTTCTAATCTAAAGAATTGTATTAAACAGTTGTCATTTCATTACAGGTATTTTTCACCATGGAGAATCGAGTGAAACCTGAACTAATACAAGGCTGGATTGTAAATAACCCAGAGTTAATTTACGATCGCACAACTTATATACGTCAGAAAATGCGCAGTATAAGTACTAAATTATTATACTTATGGCAAAATGTGATATGACAATATTTAAATACGATCTCTCGATTGGCATTTTTTTTAGAGAGTGAAAAAAAATTAATGTCTGCAATATCGCAAATCCGACACACTGTGCGTTGCAAAGTTAAGATAAATATAGTGTGCCTGCCTGTCCTCCATTACGTCAATTTTTAATGTTCTTAAGTGATTTCCCCAATCCCGAAAAGGTCCTAAAAGGAACTAAAAAATATTATCGTAAGGTAGTCTCCATTTTCTGTCTATGTTCCTCGAAGTTTATGTAAAAAAACTCTACCTATTCCAATCCCTGTATCAATCTTTGAAAAGAAAAATCATTTTTCTTTGCCTTTGACACTATGTTAACGTTAGAAATAATCAATGAGTTTCGACCTATATTTACTATTTAAAGTTGACGAGTGGTAAGTTGTGGTGTGGAAGTACCAACTGCTCGGCTTTGTTTATCAATCGCTGATTTCGTTTTGCTTCATACCGGGGACCGGCCTAAGCGGGAGAAAGAATCGCGAAATCAACACGCACCGACTGGTAATTTTACAATTCAGAACCAAGTGTTCTAATAATAATTCTATTTAAGCTGCTTGTTAATAATACGAGGGATGTGCGATGTTGAAAAACACGTCGATATAGTCCATCACAGTGTTTCTAACAGTAACGATCAAACTAGCGATGCATCAGCAATTGATAGATTAAACAAAATGATAAAATGTTAAAATACTAACAAATAAAAGGTATATACTAATAAATAAAAGGTACTAACTGGGTGATAAATCTGTCATAGATTTCTCATAGATGGCGCTACGACTAAAAAGTCGTTGAAAAACCAAATACAAAGACACGACGCCATCACATAGAAAAATTCGTGAGGTCCGTTGGTTCATTCCGTGTCTTAGTTGGTATAGCGTCTGGCACGGTATGACTGGCATAGAAGACGTCTAAATAGACGTCGGATCGAAGGATTTTTTTTGAGTGTTCGGTCTTTGTATTAATAATTATAACAAAATAGACGTATGTTTGCAAAAAGGAAGCGTCGGTATGAATTTAGTTTATCGCCGTGCATTCGTGGATTCGTTTTTTTTTAATATTATGTTAATCTCGCTTACAGGATTGATGTTCAGAAATGGCAGGTTAGATCAGATAAAGATAAGTAAATTGTAGCAGATATAAAAGTTAATGTACAAAAAGAATTTAGGATTAGATTAGGTTTGATTGTAGACAAACCGCGTAATTAATAACAATTAAATATAAATTAAATTAACAGATTAAGCTCCGCTGCATGCGCAGTCCGCAGAATACGTGAGCTTACCGATGTTAGTACTGCTAGACTAGTTTACTTTAGTTACTTCCATAGTATAATGTCCTACAGGATTCTCATGAGGGGTAAAGCGGCAGATATTCAAACCATATTTGTATTGCAAAAACGAGCGATATATATATATATATATATATATACATATAAAATGTAACTTTAAAAACTAAAAATTTTATTAAAGATGTGTGGGTACTCGTTTTCATAATTTATGACCTATGGAGCAAGCACAACGCAGCGCCAACAACATACCTGTGTGTACGTCTCCTTAAATTACAAAAATATTCTGTATTTATTGTAATAAAGTATAAATAAAATAATATCTCTAACTATGGGGGGTTTTCCATTTGTTGATGTGGGAAAAACAGCAACACACCTAATTACAAAACAAACGGAATCACATTTCATCGGTAATTAAATTTAAACTGGTCGTTTTGAAGTGAAACAATTGACAGAGTTGCCACTGCAATGACTTGGCAGAATAGTTTTCAAACAAATTGAATGACATTTCGACTCTGTTTGTGGTTATAGAATCGATACACTCGATGGGTTCAAGCGACGACGGTCCGCTGCACGCGCCGCGCCTCGTCGTTCCGAGAGCCGAGGCGTCCGGTGGCCAACACGAGGAGGCGCGAGTCGCGCGGTCGCCGCCCCGCGGTCGCTCTACACAACGAGGGAACATTTATCGTGTCGTTGATTTATGAGGGCTCCTTCATAAATCAATTTGTTACTGTCGACTCGCCACCACCGTTTACGGCAATATTATGCGAGTACAATGACCGTAATAAGTTTTACCAACAATATTTCAATTGTACTTCCCTGAGTTAATTAATTATTCGAAAGCGTTATGTTTTGATAAAAAAAACTTACTAACATAATTGTAAAATGAGTGAGGTAGACCAATTTCTCTGCAGACCGATTACCACAGAACGGATCATTAGATTTCAAAATAATATCGGCAATAGTTTAAATTCCCTACCCCATATACCGGAGGTTCCAAATACTTTATATAGCACGACATTTGGTTTAATTAAAAATGAATTTGATAATGTATTTAAATCGAAAACATTAACTTTCCATAGAGAGACTAAATTCAACGACTGGGCAACAGTAGGTATTCATAAGAGTAGGTCTCGTTTGTATGAGCTATATGCTATGAAAACTTATAATACTAATTCAATTTCATAGAATATGTTAGAAATTATTCAAAAATATTTTAAAAAGTATGTGTAGCTGCTAAGGTTAAGCTTCACAGCGACAAAATTAGACAATCGATAAATAAATCTAAAACTACTTGGAGCATAATAAATAAAGAGTCAGGCAAGGTTAAACAACACGATAGAGATATAGTTTTAGAATTAGACAGCAAGCTTATAAAATCTAAAGACAAGGTAGCCCAAGCTTTTGAATCGTTCTTTCGGAAATTGCTGTGATCACTACAGAATCATTAAATTCCTCCCCTTCACTCGCTATTGATCTCCTAAAGGAAAACGTTAACGTTTGTGGCAGTTTATTTAATTTCCGTCATATTAATCCACAAGACATCATAAAAGCTTTTAAATCAATACATGTTAAAAAAGCTGAAGATCTCTGGGGTATATCAACTAAAGTTATAGACTCAGTTATTGATCTAATTTCCCCACATTTAGCTGTAGCTGTAGCTTTCAATAGGTGCGTTGACGAAGGTGTTTTTCCCGATTTAATGAAATACAGCAAGGTTATTCCCTTATTCAAAAGCGGTAGGAAAGTTGATCTTAGCAACTATAGGCCCATTTCAATTTTACCAGCTTTAAGTAAAATATTTGAAAAGGTTATGCTTTATTTTTATTTTATTTATTTTTTATTTTATTTTAATTTATTTAAGTTATGCTGACTCAATTACTGTCCTATTTCGGTAGGAATCATATTTTTCATAGTGAACAATACGGATTTACTAGATAAACGTTTATTGTCTTGCATCACACACACAACAATATAATAGAGTAAATTGATTAAAAGAGACACACAGAAATCAAAATTAAAAAGAAAAAGAGCATAAAAACATAATACTAACCTAATTATCAACAGCTTGTGTGTGCTAAAATAAGCCAAATAGGTCGTGCCTCAGTGCAAAATTTGCTCAAGAGCAAGGCACTGATTTTCAGCCACCACTTTCGAGGGTAGCGCGTTGCGGTGCATCAAAAACAAAAACACTGTGAGGTGAATGTAGCGTGCGTATGTTAGCATCACGTGAGAATTATGTACATTATAAAAATATTAAAAAAAATAATTAGTAACTGTAAAAAAAATGTAGAAAAAATTGTAGTAGAAATTCATAATTGGCATAATTAAAATAAAATAATAATAATAATCAGTACTTAATATCGATGAAAGTCATTGTAACATAAAATGATGATAAATGTCTATGAAGCAAGGGACTTCATTCTAGAAGCCTCCGCTATGTAAAGCGTTTAGGAATACCCAGTTTTTGCCTATCAAAAATAAATTCCCTCAAATGTTTTTTAACGTAAACTTAGTTTTAAGGAGTCTAAGCGGGGGAGGAATATTATTCCAACATTTCGTTGCTTGATAGCGGAAGCTTCCAGTAAAGGCCACAGTGCGATGAATTTGTCCCGCCAACAGAGGTCTCACGGTTCTAATAGACAATTTGTCGTGAAATGGAGAATTTTAACTTTCCATACAAGTACTCTGGTTTTTGGGACTTTATCACGCCAAATAGCATACACGCGAGATGTAGATGTCTTCGCGAGTCCATATTTAATTACTAATGGTAGATCGACTGGCGATGACTGTGGCACCACAGTACATTTACTCAAATATTTTATATGTCCGTAAAAATATACATAATTTCAATAAGAAAGAAGATATCCATAATATTAACATTAGAGTTAAGTTCAAACTCATGGTACCACGATTTCGTTTAACCAAGGTAAACAACTCTTTTATGGGGAACTGTATACGTTTTTACAATAAGATTCCGGAGCATATATTAAGTTTATCATTTCTTAAGTTTAAAAACTACATTAAAAATATTTTGATCGAAAAATCATATTACAAAATTGAAGACTACGTGTTAGATAAAGATGTATGGAAAGACGACATGGCTCCAGAATCCACACAAATTAGATTCAAAGTGTATTCCATAGCATTTAAGTTTATTTGAAAAGAGCAATCCCTAGAGTTTCTTGCTCGTTCTTCTCAGGGAGGTCAGCGTAGTGAACGAGCAGTAGCTTAAATGTGACGTTTTCAAGTGTAAATTTATTTTACCTATGGAATAAATAATCTTTGACTTTGACTTTGAAAGCAATTGATTTACTTTGATACAGTGCTTGACACGAATACACGCTGACAGTGAGCTATGTCGTTTACATCGGTCTTGCTACTTGATATTCGTATCGTCATTCCAGTGATATTCTCAGTATTTTATTGCAGACCACAATGTGTTTAGCTGGTACATTACATTACAGGCCTGTAAAGGAACAGCAAAAAAACAATTGTTTAGAGAAGGCACAATTCATTGAATTAATCTACAAATCTACCTATCTTATTCTATATAAAAATACATAGCGAAATCGTTTGACGATTTGCTTGATTCACGGCTCAGTAGTCGTGTCAAGCTGGACGACAACCAGTTTGGTTTTTGATGCCGATTGTCGACTGAAGATGCCGTGTTGTGTCTCAAGCATGCTGTCAAATATTATTCTAAAAGGGGTACAGATACCTTCACCTGTTTCCTAGTCCTATCCGTGGCTTGAGACCTGGTTTCGTATGATGTATTACGACAAAACCTGATAAAAGCAGAATTACCCATACAGTTAATAAACATTTTCAAGGTTTGGTATAGAAACCAGTTTCGCTGTTCGATGGGCCGAGACACTGACAGAATCGTACAGACCGGGATGTGGGGGTACGTCAAAGGGGGTTGAGTTCTCGTGCTCTGTTCAGTATTTACATTAATGACCTCATTGTGGCGCCCAGCAGCGACTGAGGCAGTTGTCACATACATGATGTTTGCGTCAATAATATCAGTTACACTGACGGTATGGTGCTGCTGAGCGCTTCGACATGCGCCTTAATTAAACTGGCTGCAATGTGTGAGACGAATGCTGAATCTCATGGACTCATTTATAATATTAAAAAAGGGAGGTCATGGCTTTTGGGGTCAGAAATAGATACAGTGTGCCCTTAGTATATCTTAATGACGTTCCTCTCATGACATTAATGACTCGTGTTATCTAGGTCACATGTTGACCTCTGACCTCAGAGGTGAGGTCGACATTGAAAAGGAACGAAGAGCACTGTCAGTTAGGGCTAACATGTTGGCACGCAGGTTCGCACGGTGTTCAAGAGAAGTTAAAGCTACTCTTTTCCGGGCTCATTGCACAGCTTTTTATACACGCAGCATAGGCCAGTTATACGCGAAAGGCTTACAGCGCTATTCGAGCTTCGGATCCGGTTTCATTACGCGTTTAGGGTGCTGAGGGCCTAGCCAACGTGTCTTTTTGTTAGCGATATCGGCAATGGAATAGAAAGACAATGTATGGGATTGACATAAGCGTACGAAATGTCACGTGATGTAGCGTAACGAACGATAAATTGGTAGCCAATGTTAATCACTTTCTATTCCATCAAACGAAACGTCCAACTCGTTCGACAACTCCCATATAAACCGTAGCCAAAGTGACAATTTTGACAATCGCTTACGCTCGCTATCTATTCCATCGATCGATAACGAAGCGATCGCCAACACCTTGTAGAAAACGAAACAAAATGGCGATTTTATAATCAGCTGGTGAAGTTTTGTGTTGTGTTTGTGCAAATTTTTATAAGTAACTTTGAAATGCATTCGCTTCGACTCTTGTGGGCTGCTCATAATGAAGAAGTGTGGCTCAGGCGTCAAAAAAGAAACATTTCTCGGCGGTCCTTGGAGGAAATCGGCGAAATGCCGGTTTTATGTTTCGGGAACCATTTAGATTGGATAAACGAGCACTTGTCTCCACCTACGGGCCCAAACCTGTTTGAGAGGAACCGTAGCATTTCTACTGAAAGTTAAGGTAAAGAAATTATGCCTACCGCTGTAATATGAAGTGTAATATTAATGGGTACCAACCACCAGAGGTTATGATAACAAAAATATTGTTTTTGTAGGTTTTTTGTGCCTAGAGTTTCTTGGCGACAGGGTCTTACCAGTGGATCGTGTGAGTCTCGCAACATTTGCTGCAGCGAACAACTAGTCGTTGCATTAGGCAAGTTGTGGAAGTCCTCAATCATCCGAATGTAATAAGTAAATGGGTGTTCCCACAAACGCAACAAGTTAAGCCCAGTAAGTGACATTTCAGTAAAATAACACGTAAATGATAACGTATTTGCACCATTTCACTTTTATCAATTTTATTAATGAATTTACAGGTTCCAAATAAGATTTCATTTATCTGGTGTAATAGGGTGCATTGACTGCACCCATGTAACCATTGTGAAGTTCATGGTAGATGAGCATCTTTTTTATAAAAGTATACCACCCATTAAATGTACAAATGGTAAGTTTTAGCTTATGACACATTTCATTGTTTGACAAGATAATTTTAGTATTAAAATTGAAATTGTTTGTTCTGTGATTTTTGTACAGTTAGTCGAAGGGTTAATATAAATCTGAAATTTTACAAGGTACATGCTGAAGTTAATTATGTAGTTACTTTGTTTAATTCGTAAAATTTGAATAGCATATAGCGTATTTATCTCTGTATCAACCAACAATTTTGTCTATTTTACAGATTTATGATCATAACTTAAAAATTTTAAATGTCGATGCTAAGTATGGTGGAGCCACACATGACTCTTATATGGTCATCCAGGCAAGTGGAACCATACATGCTTGCCCTTCATCAAAATGGTGAAGAAAAGGGCTATTAGGTAAGGAACAAAATTGAACATTTATTCGTAACTACTTTTTGCATAATCTATATGTTTTGTTGTTAGTCTAAACATTTAGGCCTATAACAAAAACAGCTTTAAGTTTTACAAACTAATTGTCAACTGCCTGCCTCCTATGATTAATTGTTAATTTAAACAATCCTAATTGTTTTAGGTGATTCTGGATACCCACAAAGAGCCTGGCTAATGATGCCTATCTTAAATGCTGCATCAGGGTCACCAGAAGAGAATTACACCAGGCGTCTTATCCAGGCCACGAATTGTATTGAACGGTGTTTTGGCTTGCTGAAGACACATTGAAGATGTTTACTTAAGCACTGAACACTTCATTAACATCTCCAAGTCACCAGTAAAATAGTAATTCCATGTGGTGAACTGCATAACATTGCATTGAATGCCAAATTACCCCCACCAGGTGATATGGCTGCGCAACGTGATGTTAAGGGACTACCAGTAGTAGCCAAGATGAGCTAAAACATGGCAGAGCCATGCCCATTTCTTTAGTGAATAGATTGTGATGTAGAAAATGAAAAATAATTATAAATATAAAAATATAATATTATTTTTATTATAAATATTATTTATTTCTTAACTTCAAGACTATTTTGTTCTTATTTTACAAATTCACCTTCAATCTTTTAATTTTAAGTGTTCAGGTACAGTCAAAAGCACATCAAGCTTGACTTTGTACTTTGGACCGTTCTTACCGAAAGCGGCATTGAGTTGGATTTAAATCTTAAAGTGTTAAACTTGACGTGCTCTTGACCCTGTATATACAATATTATACTATTTATTTTTCTTAAGTAATAATATGGTAAACCATATAGGTACAATTTGTTTTACAAAATACAATAAGTATTCTCTTGGTGATAATGATAAGATAAGATATTTATTTATTCACTCTCACATAAGGAAGATTGTACATTATAATTATATGTTAAACAAGACTTAATAATGTCTAAAGTTAGCTACCTTAAACGAGAGTCTGGAGTTCGTACTAGGTAACTAGACCTGTGTTACAAATCTCCAGGCTCCCACCCCGTTACAATTTATTTATTTAGTTTTCAAAAAGTTAAGTATATAATCTAAAAGGAATATAATATAATTTAATTATAATACCTATTATAATTAAATTTCTCATAAATGTATTACCCACTTCATACACCTATTTATTCCCAGTTGGTCCATGTACTTAGTTCTACACCTACCTACTTACAGATATTATTATACAAAGTTAAAAGTGGGTCTGCACAAGCATAACATTTTACTACATCAACTATATGTCATTGGTCAAGAACTAATTTGCTTGTTGTAGTTGAACTTCCTCATTTGACGATGATGGTCTCTGAAAAAGAAAAAGTATTAATATTAGCTAAATGGGTTTGTGATAAAGAATTTAGATTTTGTTCTAGATTATAATGTGGTGTTGTAATGATTGCAGAAGTTATGAAAGGGGATGATTTAAAATTGAATAGGAACAAATTTATTTTTAAAAATTTTTTGTTCTAAGACTATGATAAACTGGTAATGCCATGGTGACAGAATATGTTGAAGGGACATAATATCTATGTGGTACTAACATTGACTAAATGAAATTTTAACTGCCTGTGTGGCCAAACGGTTACCTGACACGCTTAGGTCCAAGGTTCGATTCCCGGGCCGAGAGAAATATTTGAATGGCCTACATTTGTTTTTTTTCAAGAGTTTGGGTGTAATTTGTTGTTGTCTATGTGTGCGTCATTGGCACTCGCGACACCGGGTTTCCCTAGTGCGGGGCTATGTTGAGTGTGTGCATTATTATATTTATGTTGTATTCTATATATATTAATATTTGCTCCTGGATACTAGCTTGACCTACTCCTGCTGACACCCCTAAAATCGTAACCTCCCTTTGTACCAAAGCAGTTAAAATTTGTTGGCTGTCTGGGCCATCACCAGTACCCTCAGCATG
The DNA here is from genome assembly GCF_003589595.1 of Hyposmocoma kahamanoa. NCBI lineage: Eukaryota > Metazoa > Arthropoda > Insecta > Lepidoptera > Cosmopterigidae > Hyposmocoma > Hyposmocoma kahamanoa. The sequence goes on from NW_020655285.1 coordinate 148,021, forward strand.
TCGCCGTTCATGATAGTGATAAAACCCATTCATTATATATAAATGTAAAATCAAAGAGGTGGGCTAGCTTACTTTATCCCATTTATCGGATGACTTTTCGACACCGCCACGCATAGATCGCCACAGTCGATCACTTCTCAGGCGACCTTGAGCTTCCGACTGGGGCTTCAAGAGGTCGCCGTGCCTGTAACATACACGGTCTTAATTTCTTTTGCTTAGGTTGTACTATATCACGTCATTGTTTACGTTATATCAGTCTCAAGTGGTAATTGCATTTTGATAAGTTTGGATGAAAAATGTATGATTCCTATATTGAGTATCTTTCCATACGTTCTACAAGATCTGAGGATTGCTCCAGACTAGCTCGCAAGCTCGGTTCCATTGCTAAAAAGATGAAGAAAATACTTTTAAAGTTGGAATGTAACATCACAATAAACTTTGCAAGATATCTATTTTACATGAATTATGGGTGACAAAAGTATATCACAGAAGAGCTAAATATAATGTTTCTGCAGATACTTACCTTTAAAATACCTTTGAAATCACTTTTCACGTTTAAAACTACTTTATTCCACTTCAATGCCGCGCGTTTTGTTACGAACATCGACCACTTGTCAAATTCAAAGTGAAGTTTGCCGTCGAAACCGTAGACTATATTTTGATTTTTAACGAATTATCGAATAGAATGAGCGATCGTCAGGCTCTTGTAACTTTGGCTACCAATCTATTATCGTTCACGTCTAATCGATGACGATTGTAGAAATGGAATAGAATGGGAGCGAATGCCACTTGGCTAGGCCCTCTGGCTGGGGCTGCCGCGCTTCTGTAGTGTATCAGGAATGTTTGCTGAAGCACATGTGGATTGTTTTTACGTCACAATACGTAAAGGATGCGTATCCCCAGTGCACAGGGTGCACGGCAGCTCCAACAGTATACTGCACATGATTGTCCACAAAATGTGTTGAATAAAAGGCTAAGAAATTTTAAAATAATGTTTTTTATTATTTAGAAATAAAATGCTCGAAACACTTGTACAAATTTTGGAAGAGAGAGAAATGGCCAACGGTGTTGACCAGAACAAAAATTACCAGTGTTGCTACAATAAGACTAAAAATATTTACTATTTTATTGATATTAATATTATTATACAAATAAACTAAAATTAAACTAAGCTTTTATGTTCTGTACTGAACATAAGTTGGGGCGGGCAAATTTGCACCAACTTTACACAGTTAAGTTTTACATTAAGGACAGGTTCTAAGTTACATTACTTAAATAATACTTGATACATAAAACGGTACAAATACAAATGGTTTTGTTTTTTAATCAACACAGATGGTGTGATACAAGTGACACAATTTTAATTAAAATTTAACAAAGAATATGCTTATCTTACTATTATACAGGGTGGAACGGAACGACCGACAAAGCCGAAAATATCACGTTGACAACCCAACATACATGAGTTTTATTTACTTTAAATGTAAAATCAGAGCAGTTGAAAAATATTCGTCCAGATTTAAAACTTTCGCGGTGCAACAACCCTAAGCGAATCAATCGTGTTAGTACATCTACTGCCCCACAGGCGGCGTTCGTGTCATTGGCACTCGCAGAAGAAATATGTGCTCTCACTTGAATAGGTAATTAAAAAACATTGAACTTACTTTAAATTAAAATGATGTTCGATTTGTCCACGTCCCCTTTACTCTTGCAGACATTCCAGACACATTCCTGGGTGTGCCGGTCATACGCCGATGTGGTTTTCCACGCAAACACACTAATACATTTTACTTGCTTAACACAAGCACTACTTAATAACGCATTATTCCAATAAGTTGCTGTCACAACCCAAAAACTAACAAGTAAACGTTTTTTTGTTGTAAACACGAGAAAAACATGAGACCACGAGTTACCATACAACCAGGCATTTTGAACTAATTTATGAATGAAAAAGTGTTACCAACTAGACTAAAGCAAATATCACTAAACAGAATGGTCCCAGTACAGGTAAAAGACTCCTGAATACTAAGATAAAAATAATATTAAATTATAAACGATTAAACCTAATTAAATACGCGCCAAAAAATACCAATTTTTTTTTGTCGCTAGAAATAAAAGACGCTTTTGATTTCAAATCATCACATAAAGGGACAAAGTCGCTTAATTGGCAACTCTGCATAGAGATGCGCGCGGCGGCGGCGTACGCGTCGAATATCATTGATTATTAAATATCGAAATGTTAATTTTAAAAAGACAATTATGATAAAGAAATAACTTTCGCAACAATCGTATTGTCTGGTATAAGTACCATGAGCAATTTAAAAGTAAAAGTAAAGTAAATGAGGGTCGTTTAATGAATTGTAATAAATAATCAAATTTAATCAAAAATAAGAAAGCGAAACGTGGAGGTGGTCTGCAGACCACTCCACTCCAAGATCCTCCGATTTATTTATTTTTACATTACATTTATTAAAATTTCAACTACACAGCTCAAGTTAACAGAAATTTTAGTTTTAAATGTTGATATCAATAGAATGAACTCTTCGTTTTAAAGTTAGTAAATTCTTGAGTAAATTCTTGTAGTGTAAATTAAAACTATTTCCAAATGCATTCATAAATAGACTAGTACAAAAAAAAACGATCTCCCGTTTATGCTAGCAAAAACAGATAACAGTTATCAAGTGTCCATCTCTAAATTTCTAAGTGACGTGATTGGCTGCCTCAATTTACTATTTTACGTTAGGGCCGGATTAAGGGTTACGAGACTATTGTAATTTGAGTACTTGACACATGTTGTAGAACGTGTTTACTTAATTTAGTTATGTTTATTTAAGTTAGTCTTATCTTATGACGCAGGCAATATGAGTTAAACTCCTGATAGGGTCATTTAGAAAACTTCACTTTTCACTTTTCTTAAGTTGACAACAACTTAAGAAAAGTGAAGTCTAAATGACCCTGTCAACTATGCGTTGTCATAAAGTACCTACAAAGGTTTAGAAACAACATGTTTCCCGAAGATTCTATGAGAGGTGCATTTTTTCGGTAAATGTAAATATTGGGTCGTCAAACACGAAATTTAGGGGTGTTAATTACTCTCAAAGTAATACACTAAAATACCCGCGTAATTAATCATCATTCACATGATGACCGATCAAAGAAAGTGGTTGATCAAAGAAAGCGACTGATGGGGTGCTGATCAACGACGGAGGTCAACGATCTACTAAATTACAAAGTTTTTGCCCTGAGTACCTCCCGGTAGTTGCCTCCAAACAGCTGTGTTTTATGATGTAGGGTTGACAATACAGACTTTTTAAGCAAATCTTTATCATTATATAACTCGGAAACTATTACACTTAGAGCAAAAAGACTTTCAGTACAATTAAGTACATATTTAAGACTCTTCACAGTTTTCCGCTTTGTCGGTCGTTCTGTTCCACCCGGTATATATTATTTGAAATTAAGTATTTTAAAGTTAAACTACATTAAATTTTATAGGGTACATTAATCTAAGGGTAGTGGACATATCTTATTGTATGAACGGGTGTAAATTTTATTATTTGACATTTTTACTTCAACCACTCTTACCTTGTTGTCAGATCCCGGAAAGGTTTTTACAATACGCCTCATGGGCCAGTTCAGTGAAGGGACATTGTTTTGTTTGATAATGACTAGGTCACCTTCTTTTAGACTTACAGAAGAAAACTTCCATTTCGGTCTATTCTGTAATTGAGTTAGATAGTCCTTGCTCCAGACTTTCCAGAAATCTTGTTTGAGTTTTGTGCATATTTGCCAAAATTTTTATCTATTAATGTTTGTTTCCGTAAAGTCTGGTTCAGGTAAACTAGTTAAAGGAGCACCTACAAGAAAGTGCCCTGGTGTTAAATAAGTCAAATCAGATACATCCGAGCTCATAGGGAGCAAGGGTCTTGAGTTTAAAATAGCCCCAATCTGAGTTAGTACGGTATAAAGTTCTTCAAATGTTAAGCATGTATTCCCAACCACCCTTTTTAGGTGATATTTTACGCTCTTGACTCCCGCTTCCCACAGTCCTCCAAACTCTGGAGAATAGCTTGGAATGTACTTAAACTGAATCATTTTGTCAGAGCAAAAATGATCTACAGCGTCTACATTAATTTTTGAAGAATGAAATTTATACGACTCTTCTAAACAATTTTCAGCACCTTTAAATGTTTGTGCATTATCACAATAAATTCTTATTGGCATTCCCCTCCTAGATATAAATCTGCGAAGACATGCTAAAAATGTGTCAGTGGTAAGGTCACTGACCAACTCTACATGTATTGCTTTAGTGGAAAAGCAAACAAACAACGCAACGTAAGCTTTTTTAATTAACGGTTTACGAATCCTAGCTATTTTCATTTCAAATGGACCACAAAAATCAATACCGGTAACTTCAAATGGCCTAGAAGGACTAACTCTATCAGTCGGTAATGATCTCATAAGTTGTGTAGCAGCCTCGGCTTTTGTTTTAAAGCATCTAATACATTTTTTCACAACCTTTTTAACCTCACGAATGCCACCAACCAGCCAGTATTGCTGCGACAACGAACTGAGAACTAACTTAGCCCCAGCATGTAAGAGTCTTAGATGTTCAGTTTTTATAAGTAACTGAGTCAATTCATTTGACTTTGGCAAGATAATGGGATGCTTTTTGGCATAAGAAATATTGGTAGCATTATTCAGTCGGCCACCAACCCTGAGGATCTCATTGTGATCTAAGAAAATGTGTAACCCACTTAAGTTTGATTTAATAGGTTTATTCAAGGTAAGTGCTTCAATTTCTTTTTTTAAATGAATTTTTTGTATATAACGTAAAATCAGTATGTGAGACCTGTGTAATTCTTTGGGTGTAATGGAACCCTGTAATTTAGTATAAGAATTCAAACAATTATTTTTAAATCTCAAAATGAGTGCAATAATTCTCTTAAACTTGTTAAAATTTGAATATCTTTGAAATATATCATGATCAGTATTTAACTGTACAGTATTACAAATTTTGTCAACTGGTGACACAACAACTTGATTGTCTAAGTTATTTTCTTGTGTACATGGAGATTTACAATCATAGATAATATGTTCATACTGTCTATCGGACAAGTATTTTGATCCATGCCACCAAGACTCATTATCTTGTAATTTGTGAGGAATAGTTCTCCATGACAACACATCAGCAGGATTGTCTGCACTTTTGACGTATGTCCAATGAAAATCTTTGGTCAACTGAATAATTTGTTTGACTTCATTGGAAACATAGGCTCCTTTCTTTATAGAATTTGAACTTAACCATGCCAAAATAATCTGAGAGTCTGAATGTAGAACAATCTCAAGAGGGAATCGCAATTTTAAAGTATCGTGGACTCTATGTGCCAGCTGTGCAAGTAATAGAGCACTATTGAGCTCGAAATTGGGTATTGTAAGAGTTTTATTTAAAGATGCGACCCTTGATCTGGCACACAATAAATCCACAGTAATTTTACCATCCGAGTGAAAGACTCTTAAGTAGAGACAGCAGGCAATTGCTTTGATTGAGGCATCACAGTAGCCAAGGAGTTAAATTTTTTCTGCATTACTGTCTACAATACCCCGCTGAAAATTAATTTGTTGCATTTTACCTAAACTGTCTACAAAGTTTTGCCAAAACTGCTTTGGTGTTAAGACTGTATCCCAACCAATTTTTTAATTCCATAAGTTTTGCATAAACAACTTAGCTGTCACAACTATGGGACCGATCAACCCTAGGGAATCAAACATTTTACCGATGAAACTCAAAATTTCTCTTTTAGTTCTTAGATTTCTAAGGTCTGCATTTGGACTTGTGAACATCGAGTCGGTAAGTATATTATATTTTAATCCTAATGTTTTATAATATTGTCCTTATTGAGGTCAATGTCTTCAAAATATTTTACGTTATCAGGCAAGTCTTTCGTAACTCAGGGGAATTGGAACACCATTTGTGTAAGTTGAAGCTACCTAATTTCATTAACTCAATCAGTTGAGTTTTAAGCTCCTGAATTTTTTCCACACTATCATCTCCACATATTATCTAATCGTACCTATATTAATTCATATTGATAACTTCTCATTCCATAGTGATTTATAATGCATGTTTTATATAAATGAACACATTTTTGTGTATTTCTTTTGTCTTATTAAAAAATGACTAATACAAATAATCTATTGACATATTGATAATACGTTAATTTTTGAATCTTATTTCTGTACTCCTGAAGATTGCGTAAATCTAATCACTCCGACTTCTAAAACGCTCAATTTTATCTCCCAGAATATCCGTAGCATAAATGCTAACATGCCGAGCCTGCTAACACTACTTCGGAGGGTACCAGGGCATTGCGATTTGATCATTCTCTCTGAGTGCTGGCTATCTCTTAACCCAAATATTCCTACACTACTTGGATATAACGTACATAAATCGTCAAAATTATATAACCAGAATGATGGCCTTGTGGTTTAAGTTAATAGCGCCTATAGTAATGTTACAGTGGAGGAACCGTCAGTGTCCGAATTCAACTGTTTGATAATCAAATTTGGTGCTCATCTGGCTGTGGTAACTATATACAGACCACCCGCATTTGCTAACATTGATAATTTTCTGTTCTCGGTGACCTATCGATTTTTGGTACCGTTGTTATTATTGGAGATTTGAATATTGACATCACACCAACTAATTGCGATACCGGTTCTCTTGACTACCAGGACCTCATAGCTCATTATGGCTTATACCCAGGATATTTCTTGACTACGCGGGAGGATAGCGGAACGTGTATTGATCATACTATTTTGAGAACTGCTCTCGCGGCCACAACTCTAGTCCTGGACACAACGGTTACCGATCACTATGCCGTACTTCTATCTTTGGAAACTGGTAGTATAATCTCAAGTCGCAAAATCTCTAAGATCGACTTTGTGGGACTTGATGAGACTTTTAATCAAATAGTTTTTGACAAAGTGTACTCCACTTCTGATGTAAATATTGCTACTCAATTTTTGACAGATCCCATTCGTCTAGCGATAAAAGCATGCACTAAATCTCATTATGTATCTCGTAGACGAAGAGCATTGAAGCCATGGATTACTCAGGGCTTAATAAGATGCATGCGTCACAGAGACAATTTACACAGGGAACTAAAAAAACATCCTAATGACGAAATCCTCAAAGTCTCCTATAAGAGATATAGAAACTTTTGCAATGCCCGCTTAAAAAAAGCAAAAAGGGACTTTGAACGGGAAGAAATCAGAAAGGCTTGTGGAAAATCTCTATAGATATGATGAACCATTTCTATGTGAACGCCGGTCCTAATCTAGCACACTCCGTCATGCAAGGCTCGCGGTCTAATCCTAGTCGTTACTTGGTTGAACGATGTAGTGGTGATTCATTTGTTTTATTGTAGACGAATGAACAAGAGGTAGAGCATTTAATTAACACTATAAAAGCAGATTGTGCAACGGGATGGGATGGTATTTCTGGAAATTTATTAAGACGATACAAACACCTTATTATACCGCCGCTCACTTATATATGTAATTTGAGCATTTCTACGGGAGTCTTTCCTGACCAATTCAAACGGGCTATTGTACACCCAATTTACAAAGCCCATCCCCTGTTCTGCCAGCCTTGTCAAAGATCCTCGAGCGCATTCTAAACAGCAGGTTGGTAAATTATCTGGTAACTGGCCAATTTCTATCAGATAACCAGTACGGGTTTCGAAGGGGTAGATCCTCTTCTGACGCAGTCCATAGTTTGGTCGATCATGTTGTTGTCAGCTTGGATAAGCGGTACGGGTGTCTTGGTGTGTTTTTGGATTTGGCTAAGGCCTTTGATACTGTTTCGATACCCCGACTTCTGCATAAGCTCCAGGCATTGGGACTGAGCGGCCTGCAGTTCAATATTTTTGAGAGCTATTTCACAGGTAGGTCCCAATGTGTTAGAATTGGTGATTATACTAGCATTTCCCAACCTATCACCTTTGGGGTCCCTCAGGGAAGTATTCTGGGTCCTACTCTTTTCCTGGTGTATATTGATGACCTTTGTAATTTACAACTTCAAAACTGTAAAATTTTCTCATATGCTGATGACACTGCACTGATATTCACCGGGGTAAATTGGGATGAAGTTTATCAATCCGCCCTTCGGGCTTTGACGTGGTGAGGGAGTGGCTAGAAGACAATCTGCTCACACTTAATGTGGACAAGACTAGAGTGGTGCCTTTTTCTATACGTAACCATACTCTACCGCAAAACTATCTTAAGTTTGCTGTTATCTCCACCCAACCATACCCTACCGCAAAACTATCTTAAGTTTGCTGTTATGTCCACCCAGGTGCCGGGATCTGAGGCTGTCGTTTTGAAAACTGTCAACAACATAAAATATCTTGGTTTGCTACTTAACTCTACACTCAACTTTAGACAATACATACATCTACTGTCAGCGCGCATCCGTAAGCTAATTTATATTTTTAAATGTCTTCGTCATGTGGCAGACGCCAACATCATGAAAATGGTGTATCTTGCTCTAGTACAAAGTTTACTAACCTATTGCATTACTAGTTGGGGTGGGGCTGCTAAAGGTAATTTTATTCTTATAGAAAGAGCACAAAGAGCTTTACTAAAGGTTGCCTGCTTCAAACCCTGCCGGTTCCCAACGAGAGATCTTTACTCTTTCTGTCAAGTTCTAACTGTTAGACAGTTATTCGTTCTCTGGACTGTTTTGAAGCAACATTCCCTCACTCCATACGACAGCGCCTCTAATAGACGACATTGCATAGTGGCTACTTCTGACCGTCTCAGGACAGCCTTCACTCATAGATTTTTCTGTTTCCTGAGATGTTTTCTGTACAATGCACTCCACCGTGAATTAAACATCTTTCAACTAAATAAGTTCGAATGTAAAAAGAAGTTGGCAAACTGGCTGCAAGGATTGAATTACGATGAAACTGAAGCTTTGCTTCATCGGATTACATGACTCAAGGACCTATTTATTTATTTATTTTTGGAGCTTTGGGTAGAGTAGGATCTCTATATGTATATGTATATATATATATATATATATATATCCGTAACTACGCACACGCGCGCACACACACATACACACACACACACATACACAAACACACACATAATACAACACGCACTCATAGTCAAATATCTTTTACGTGGAAAAAAGTTTTTAAATTTAATTTTAATTTAAGTTTGATCTTTTAGGTGTATATAGTTCAATAATGTCAAATGTATTTTTTCACTATTTAAATGTTTTTCCTTTATAAACAATTAATCTTAGTAATACCTTAAGATTGTCATGTGTCATTTCCAAGGGTGAGAGCCTGGTGACTTGTAGTACAAGTGTTAAGCCTTTAACAAGCACCAGCTCCCAAAAATAAGTTATTGCATGTATCTTAAATTACTAAGAATTATATGTACGTATTTTTGTGGAGGAATAAACGTTATTATTATTATTATTATTATATCATCAATGTAAGTATTCAACCTTAGAGCCTCTGCAGCCAAAGGGTATTGGTCTTGATAAAGACGTGCAAGCTCTGTAAGACACCTAGTGCTCAAAAAGGTGGAGGGCTTTAAACCATATGTTATGGTCTGTAACTGCAAGCAAGCAATGGGTTTTCTAGGATCATCTCTCCACAGTATATTCTGCAAAGGTTTGAATTTTTCATTGACATAGCACATTGTGAACATTTTTGCAACATCACACATAAATGTGTAGCGGTAAGTACGAAAAAGTAACAGTATGTTAAATAAATCATTTTGGACTATAGGTCCATTCAACACAACATCATTAAGAGATATGCCATTTTTAGGCTTCATGTTGCCTCCAAAAACAACTCGCAATTTTGTTGTTTTGCTACTCTCATTTTGAACTGCATGGTGTGCAAGAAAATACACTGAATCATTCATGACATCATACCGACTTATATCAACCTCTTTCGCATGATCCATCTCTACATACTCATTAATGAGCTTTTATACCTTTGAAAATAATCTGTATTTGTCTCAAACTTTCTCTCAAGTGTCTGAAATCTTTGCAAAACAAGTGAAAAAGAATCACCAATGTTTAATTCCTCTAACGGGCATTTTAATGGAATATCAACCGAAAATCTATTATTTTCCAACTTGACGGATTTTTTAAAAAGTTGTTCGGCTGTTTCAAACTCTATATTTTGACAGTTTGTTTCGTCAGTAACTCTTTCTGAAAACCAAAAATTTTTCATGATGTTTCCCAAACTATCATCAACTTTTCCTTGAGTAACAACATTCGAGACCAGATTCACATTTGATGTATTGATTTTAATTTTTTTTTTTTGCACCAGCTATATCATGACCAAATAATGTGTTTTGCAGTACAAGGCTATTGTCCAATTTTATAACACCATCTATTATGACTTTAGAATAAAAATCAACCCCTAGTAAAAGGGAAATTTCTGATGGTTTGTTGAAATCATTGTCAGCGACATGCACATGTGCAGGAATTTTACATGCTTTCACATTTAAATAAGTTTGAGGTAAGTTTGTAGTTATATTGTCTACAATATGACATTTAATTGAATATTTCAAATTGTACAGAGAAGGTTGCAACAATATGTTAGCACATTCATTTATTTTGTTCGGTGTATTGCCCAAACCAATAATATTTATCTTTTGAGCCATAGTGAACAAATTCAATTGATTTACAAGTGTGCTCTTTACAGTACAAACTTGGCTACCACAATCAAGTAGAGCCTTTACTTCAATTTCTTGACCACATTTGTCAATAAGTTTTACCTTCATAGTAGGCAATAACATGTTTGTTTCATTGGTTGATAAATTAGAATGTAATGTAATAACCTCCTCTTCCCTTGACTCATCCTCATGCAAAAGAGTGTTACGACTATTTTTACAAACCTGACATTTGAAAGAATATTTGCATTTATCAGTGTGATTCCTGAGACAGGTAGTACATAATTTATTGTCAGAGACAAACTTTATTCGGTGTGAGGCTGGAGCCAATTTAAATTTGGGGCATGTGTAGATTGGATGATCATTGCTGCAAAATATGCAAGATCGCTTTGAAATTGATTTGGTTACAATATTGGAAACCTTGTTATTATTATTAAATTTTGACTTACCTTCATTGCAGGCACTTTTTTGGGGAGAACTGTCCTAACTAAGGCAATAGCTCTTTTTTCTATGAAGGTCAAAAATTCACTCATAGTAGGTAAATTGTCGGGACACAACCTGTCGATATGGTATGCCCGGTTAGTGTAGCTATCGAGCTTCCGTGATAATACAGATATCAATAGCATGTCCCAATTTTCAACAGGTTGTTTCAAATTTTTTAACGCGTGAAGTTGTTGACGCACGTCAGATATAAATAATCTGATATTTGCTGCAGTACCTTTCTGCATTTGTGGAATGTCCAAGAGAAGATTGATGTGGTTAGAGATAATTCGCGTTTAGTTGTCATACCGCTTCTCTAATAATTTGATAGCTTGTGGGTAAGATTCATTGACAAGCGGCAAGTTGATAATAACTCCTAATGCATCTGTAGTTAAATATTTACGGAGATAAAACAATTTCTGTATATATGACAATGATTGGTTTTTATCAATGACAGCATTAAACAAGTCCATAAAAGGCTTAAATTGAGTTAAATCTTTGCCGTCAAATGTAGAAATTTCTATACTAGGTAATTTACAGGTAGACATGGAATGTTTTTCTGATTCTACTTTACTTTTCAATTCCCTTAATGCTACATTGATTTTTCCCAACACAGAGAAGTATTTGTCTTCCAGGACACCTACTGACTCCGTATCTTTCTCATCTATAGTTAAAATATCTAGACACTCTCATAGTTCTTCAGTGTACTCATAAGCTTCTCTTTCCGAGCCTCTAATGTGTCAATCGTGAAAGAAGCTACGTTAACAGGCTCGCTGATAAAGTTGTCAATACGAGTAATAGTTGACTTACATTGTGCACGTTGAGCGCGCGAACGTTTTAGCTCCGCTTCCCCCATCGTAAACGCAACACAACCCTTACAATTAACACTTCTTTAATGCACTATTACGTAAAACGCACTTTTCTTCAGTGGAGACCGCACTAAAAACCGAATACCGCACTTTATAAACACTAAACTTCTTATTTTTGGCTGCAAACTCTGACGAAATGTTGCTGAAGCCTGTTATTGTTTGCAAAATGTATATAAGACAGTGACAGTTACAATTTCACTTGACGTTTTATCGACCGATGAACGAAGTTGCTCCGGCGCAATGGCAAACCAAACAATTTCGCGCGTTCTCGTCTCTTGACGTCAGCGCTTGTCGATGGTTGCAAATATTTCGTGCCACCGTCCTTTGAAAATGTTGGAAACTGATGATTGACTTGACTACTAGACTTGACGTACCTACACATTATCTCGTGTCCATGAGACCCACTCATGGACACGAGATAATGTGTACCTATAATACCCAAGAAGTATTACGAGAGTCGTCTGTCGGTGAGAGTGGACGAGGTATTACGTCATGCATGACATTACTAAGCCAGTGCTCTCAAGAACAGGAGCAAACAACAAAACCTATATATAAACATAGTCTATGAAATATGTAATTACTAGATGTAGAGACTAAAACTTTGACGTTTCGCACAAGTTTCGCATTGACAGATGAGATTACGTTCCGTTCAACCAACTACGTCACGGAATAGTTTTACACCAACCCGCAAAAATTAACAAATTTCATTGTTGAAATTTTCCATTACGTTGGAATGCAATCATAGCTTGCAATATCACCTAAAACACTTTGCATTGTTAATATTTGTACTTATCGATGATTTGCAGCAAGAATATATTGAATTCTTGCCGCAACTTGCGCGGCCGCCGAGGAAAAAAATCATTTTGCAATGTATTTTGACGAAATTACGTCAAAAACGTCACTGGACTTTAATACACAGGGCTTTGAAGGACCACAAACTTGCATGTACAAACAAAATGCAACTTGAATTTACAATGGACTGTATTTAAAATATAGCTTAAATTTAGACCTGCTGTTACAAGGGAATTTTTGAGAGAAGGGAGACAAAAAACAGTGTTGCCTGACCAAAATAAAAATGGAACATTGCCATATTCTTAATTTATTAATTCTACTAAATTATTCTATTACTATTTATTTATTTCAATTATATGTTTAAGTATTTCTTAAGCATTGGTCGATTGACGGCACAAATTTATAGAGCGAATGTGGATGGAAACGTGGGGAGAGGTAGACCTCGGCGAACATATCTCAATCAGATTGAGGATATCCTTAAAAAAGGTCGTGTTAAAAATACCAAGAATAATGTGTATGAAGAGATTGATGGGAGTAGAGGAGGCAAGGAGGTTTGTCAGGAGCATAGCAAGTGGCGATTCATAGTTTCTGCCTACCCCGGTGGGCAACAGGCGTAATAATATGTATGTATGTATGGTGGTGACTAGTGGTGAGAATGGCGACCGAACACCTGTCGACCTTCATGAAAAGTCCTCCACTTTTGGCCGAAGGGAGTCATATATCCGCGATTCCGCGGCCGGTTAGGGACACCAGATAGCGCCCTACGTTCGCCGACAAGTGCAATTACTGTAGATTATTTAGTATAAATAGTGTTTTATTATATTATAGGTACATGTAAGTTAGTTCTTAAGGTATATATTTACAATATGGGTAATGTGGTCTGAATTAAATAAATAAATAAAATAAAAACAATGGAGGCTTTTAAAGCCAAGTACCGTGTTTAGGTTAATTATGCAATGATTGCGTAATGTACTTTTTCTTCGAGATAATAAGATAATGGAACACTACCAATATTTTAATCCAAATATCTTATTTACAATCCATGACTAACTCAAACGAAAGCCAAACAAACGCTACAAAACAAAAACCAAAGATATAAAATAGAAGTGACCATATAGTACCGCTTATATTTTTAACCGACTTCAATGTAAAGGAGGAGGTTCTGAATTCGATTGTATATTTTTTGTATGTATGTTACGCGATGACTTCGGCATTTGTGAACCGATTTTGATAATTATTTTTTGTTGGAAGTGGCTACCTCATTATTGGTCATCAAACATTTAAACTGGGACTCTCATATTGAAAACGTCTGTAAAAGAATGCACACATTTGCATTTGCCCTAAAATGTCTTCGTAATCATACTGATATGCCGACTATGCTTACTGCTTATCACGCTTTCGTGGGATCGGTCCTGCGTTATGGTCTTCTGGTCTGGGGAAATGGCACAAACGTGAATAGAGTACTATTAGCACAAAAAAAATGTTTACGGGCCATGACTGGTAAATCACCTCTGGAATCTTGTAAACCTTTATTCAAGGAACTTAATTTATTGCCTCTGCCTGCCTTATATATTTATGAAGCCAGTATATTTGTTAAAAAAAATTGGCACTTATTCACCAAAAATATTGACATTAATCCTAGAAGTTTTAGAAATCCTAACAAATTAGTCTACTTTGATTTACCTCGTCTGGAAAAATATAGCTGTAACTGCATAGGCATGTGTATAAAAATTTATAATAAACTACCTAGAGATTTAATAAATTTACCAATTAGGGCTTTTAAAACTAAATTGCATGAATTTTTGAAGGATAAGGTATATTACACTGTTAGAGATTTTTTGATATAGTGTATAATGTGTATGTAGGTATAATGATTTTAAATATTAATGTTTAGATTTAAAAGTTGCGTGACGACCCATATTTGCATGCCACAATCTGTCTGGCTAAACATGTAGTACATAATTTTTCTATTGTTATCTTAACCACCATGTTTATTGCAAATAAATTGATTTGATTTGATTTGATTTGATTTGGTCCTGTTTAAATTTGAAGAAAATATTCCACCTCTAATAAGAATGGCAAACTCGGGGCCATTGGCGAGGCGCGAAAATTGTCGTTAGTAAAGCCGGAGCAAAACTAGAAGCACTTAACAAAAATTTCTTTTCCCTTTAAAAAGGCGTCTTGGCAACATTTAAACACAACACTTATTAGCATATAAGTTACTACGTATTTATAGTTTATATAGTTATTGTTTTGCGCTGTTAAATTCAATGCCAAATGTAGTACATTATTTTAAAAATTTAAAAACAAACTTTCGATACTCGCGTATGCTCGCGGTGAAGCAAATTTTTGATTGAGTTTTAATTTTTAATTGCACCTACTAATTACAATAACACAAATGCACATGTCTGTGTACTAACATCTACGTTCTTTACGTAAGTCTGTGTACATTTTACTTTTATTTACACTGTACATTAAAACCGTAATTTCAGGAACGGAATTCGCGAGTGTATTTTTCAGTCATAAATGCAGAACAATTCGCTTTCAAAACCACGACACAGCGTAAAACGAAGCGCATTACAAGGGCTTTTGCAAGTGTAGTATGTTCGAAATTGCACCTTCAAAAGAATTAACTAACACAAATTTTGTAGTTGTCACTTGACGTTTGGCTTGCGAGAGTATGCGTTTACGCGTAAATTTGTTATTTTTATACTATAACTCCATACTTGAAGTGTTACAAAAATCATCTTCTATACAATAGAAACGCAAGCCACCAACACCAATAAGAATAGGTCAAGTTGAATGAATTAATGACTTATAAACGAACCAAAAGTAATTAGATTCAATACCTAATATCCATAATTTTGAGTTGCATACCTACCTTTTTGCACCTTTCAGTAATGTTATTGTCGCCAGCTGGATCAGCATTAGCAGAATCTTGAGCGATTTAATGGGTTTATTAAATTCCCCATATCCACAGCCATAAACACAAAAATATTTAGATATTTCAATACTGTTTAAGTATTTAATAGCAATTAAAGCAGTGACACTAGCAAGTTTTTTATTTGAAGGCCAATTTACAACACTCACTGTTTTATGAAATTAACCAGCAGTTCAAACTATGTCCCATTTCTTTTCATTTTAATTACAATACAATCACAAATTTCAAGACTACGATCTTTTAATTATCTGATCTTACGTCTCTTTTATACTCGCGAGTAAAAATGAAATATAAATATGTTATTTCATAAAAATTATTACCCAAATAAATTAAGTAGAACTCACGACACAGATCAAAGCACAAATAAAATCATATTTCTAATTTAGTTGTATTAATATCATAGCTGCATACGCGCTGTAAAAAATCTCAATAAAGGGACAGTGATTGCACGCCAATGGCACTGACGCTGGTCGCACTGGTATTACTGTAAATCAGCCCTACTACCGTCCGTACAGTAATAAACGATTTATAAGGTATTTATGTAAGTGCGTGTGTCGGATCCCAAACCGTACATTTGTTTCTGCGTATCAGCCTAACATTAAAATCTTATTTGTGTGTAAATTTGGTTCAGATTTAATTTTCTTTGCCTTTCTTCGACGTCAATAGAAAATGAACTGAAACAAATTCTACGGTTTGTTAATTAGGAAACAAATGGGCATAAATTACTATCAAAATATTTTGAAGAAGAAGTTGAATGTGCTCTCTCAAAACAGTAATAGCGAAACAGACTGAGAAGAAAATGGCGAATTCGGAGGTATTAAAAGTCGAGGCAATCAGCAGCAGCCGTTTGATTTCAAACTTCAGGCTTCCATCAAAGCATTAGGGTTCTGATGGAATCCCCAACATGATAAGTTTTCATTTGAAATAAAATTGAAAGCATCATCATCAAAGCTAATCAGTAAGAGAATCCTGTTGTCCGAAATATCCAAAATTTTCAATACATTGGGGTGGCTCTCCCCCGTAACTACCACATTGAAACTTTTATTTATTCCAAAGAGTATGGCTGTATGATCAGTTACCAGACAACATGAGCAAGGAATGCCACAAAATCATTTATTTTTAGTTCACAATCAGCCGTCGCGCAGTGCACTCATGTTACTTGTAAATCAGAAGTAATAAACATTCTTGACAGTTATCATACTACCATTTATAAGTTTATGAACACCGTACAAATACAAAAAGATTTAATGCCACGTTTAGCCACAATTTTTGGTGATTGCTTGTGTTCATGTATATATTTGGTTTTAGCTACAATCAGCGTTAAGGGGTTTCGTTAGCAAGTGACTGACAACATTATAACCTTTTTGTGCAGATACAATGCAACCACCTCTTCTCAAGAGCCACCATAGAATGTGACAGTTTTAAAATCCGCATTTATGTGAACAATATTACACTCAGATATTTGGAACTGACACACCCAGTTAATGTAACATAAAAACAGGGTTGAGCTAACAATGCCATCCCACGGGACACGGGACACGTGTGATGGGGTGTTGTCCCCCATTAATTTTTTTGTTACTGTACTACGTAATGGAGAGGCCCTTACCAGCAAAAGTGCATTTCAAGGCTCATGCTTCGACGACGACGATGCGACGTAGAGAAAATGCAAAAAGCTATTTTCGTACATCAATGCTGACAAAAAGACAGAAGAGCATACAAA
The DNA here is from genome assembly GCF_003589595.1 of Hyposmocoma kahamanoa. Classification (NCBI taxonomy): domain Eukaryota; kingdom Metazoa; phylum Arthropoda; class Insecta; order Lepidoptera; family Cosmopterigidae; genus Hyposmocoma; species Hyposmocoma kahamanoa. The sequence continues at coordinate 165,530 of NW_020655285.1, forward strand.
AAAATAAGGAGGTAATCGCCACGCGTCCTATTCAGCAAGCACTATTTTTTATAGGCTAAGGACACCTTGCAGCCGCTGGTCGATAA
>NW_020655285.1:185615-192310 GCF_003589595.1 Hyposmocoma kahamanoa
CCTCACCAAGTTGTTCGAATACTTCAGACAGACAAACTTCAGTGTACCTACCACTAACTAGTAACTGAAAGATAGAAAGGAAGAAAAAATACATTTATTTGTTTTGCTGATAAGATAATACTGCTCTTTGCTCTTTAAAAATAAGTACTGCTATTTGACCAGCATGACTATAAAAAACAGGAATCGTTTTTTAGTTTACATTACGCCCGCAAATAGTTTTCATATAATAATAATGTGCGAGACAATGACGCCAATGGCCTACCTGACCTCGAAATAAGGAATTTCCTATAGTTTGAGCACCAGACTAAGGAGTTCACTCCGGGACACTACTCAAAACATCCAGACCAGAACCAATTTGGAATTTTGATCTCCCAAATTGGTTCTATCGGGAATAGAACCCGGGATCTCCTCCTCATCCAGTGCGAACAATGCTTACTGTTAGGCCACAGAGATTGTCAAATTTACTTTTTCGAACACTCACTATGATCACAACAGAAAATCCGGCAACACTTTAGAATACGTATATAACATATCAGAGAGGGGCGAGGGAGGGGATTCCTCCTGCAAAGGAACTGAAGTTAGTGAGCTACTTAGTTAGGAATGAAGTTTGGTTTTGAAATATATATTTTTTTGTTTAAAACGCTGTCAAAAAACAATTCTCCTAACCTCAAGGGCTCATGTCGGTTCTGGAAGGACTCCACGACGACTAAGGTGACAAAAAAACAAAGTCCATGTCAAAATATGCGTTTCATTTTATAATTTTGTTAATTTTCTTATTGCACTAGGCATTGACGCATTTTTTGCGATTGACTACGAATTGATTGAGTGATTCTTAGCACCCCCTGCCCCGCCCTTACTATGGCTTCAACCGTGATCAGGAATAGCGAGGCGGCCGGGAACTAGGGGCCTTTCCTGTCTTGTGTCGTTCATTTGTGGGGTTTACGCTCATAAGCTCCACGCTGGGCATGCGGGTTGGAGATCGCAGGACACTGTGTTTTATACCCGGCTGCTGCCCGTCAGTGGCCAGTAAATTTTACTGTGTCATTATGGGAAGGGCTATGCTATACCGCCATCGACCTGTCGCCAGAGCCTCGTTAGTTACTGCAGGATACACCACGTGCAGGTGAGGTTGATATCAGGAGCTTAGGTGGTGATTGCTCCTTATATCCCTTGGACAACAATGAGTTTCTACAAACTTTGTACTACTTTGTTTGTAAAAACCTAGATTATAGCCTAGGTACAAATAATTTTGTGGGATTATTATTAGGGTTTTTACCCCGGCCGACTATGCCTTTGCCGGGGAATACCGTCTCTCCCATTTAAAAATTCAAAATTAATCTTTTAGGCCTTGGAAGACTTGACAGTCTAAAATAGATAATAATTGTTAAATAAAACGCAGGCGTGAAACTTTATATTTTATTTATTTAAAAATACAGAGATATGCACACTTCGATGGAACAGATTTTGCCAGAAAGAGTAGAAGTGTTGCCATAAAACATAACACATATTTAACATGAAATGTAACATATATTTTACAAATATTGCCTGTTAATATAACCAAATAGAAAAAATGTTTGGATGTTTATTCAATTTATTAATTAAACAATAATAATAACAACACGTTCATAATATTTGTTATTAAAAAAAATACTTAAGCTAATATTAGGTTTAAAATAATAAAATAAAACAAAATTATGTATAGGCAATAAGATGGAAACGTAACGTACCCAGCCACTGTTACAATGACTCCACATTGGTAGCAGTATGCAAGCTCATCCACTGCCCCAGCATTGGGGACTCCCATCTTGCCACCAATGTGCTTAGTGATGCCGTTCGTACTGAGACGCATGCGAGGGGGTAGCGATGCACTACGCTTTCGCATGATAGCGTAGAAATCGTCTACATGTTTCTCAGCAAACATAGTTGATGGGCTACAGAAAGGTGAAAGTCGGAACAGCATCCTGCACGCATTGTTGTACTGGATGCTCAGTGCTCCGTATGTCCGCCGCGTGTAACTGACCCACAGGCTGCACGGGTTAAAAGACTGGCAATGTGCTTTAAAAAATGCAAACCTATGAAATTTTGACTTTGACGAACTGTCCACTTCGAGCTGGTATGACTGCAATTTGCCATTTTCAAAAACAGATATAGGTAATTTGTTTTTTTTTTTGTTTTTATTTTCACTATTAACCACTTAATAAACCACATTACATGTGCAACCATGGACTTTGTAAAGCGTGCATCATTTCCGATGCGAGTTCCGGCGTGGAAACAATTCGTCTGCAACGGCACACAATATTAACGACGTGTGTAGATATATCACTATCTACCAACGCTTGCTAAAATTGATGTTGTCCTGAAAATTTTCATCTCGCAAACGAACCACGTGGATGCCATTTGAATAATGATGAATATTGAAAAAAATTTAATTAAAAAATTGCCTAAAACTAACTTTAAATACCACAAACAGTCACTGCACTAAAAAGCGGAAAATAACAAAATAGAGATAAAATTCAAGCGACATTAACGCACGTACTTATTTTTATTTATTTTCGTCTTATTTCATCATGTACACAGTATTATAATAACTCAATCTATTTACATATTTTATGGTTTGTTTATATAATTTAAAAGTGACAATTTTTATCCAAACCTATTACCTATCATTTTAATAAAATATTAGTGCTACCTACTGATCGGTTCGAAGTTTTACGTTACCACTAAAAAAATATTAATACTTAAGTGCTCGCCTTGTTCTTCACACTATGTGTGGGGCACTCACACTTACCTCAGGAGTTGACGAAAACTGTTGTACCAATTGCGAGGAACAAGACGGGCGACGCTTCAAGTATCAATAACTATAGACCTATATCCCTGGCTACCATAATAGGAAAAGTACTGGACAGTCTGCTTGATAAGCACTTAAGGAAGCACTTGAAACTGCACGATGCTCTATTTGGGTTCCGCCCAGGATTATCGACAGAAGCTGCTGTCCTTTGCCTTAAGCACACTATCCAGTATTATACGTTAAAAAAAACTCCTGTTTACGCTTGCTTCCTCGACCTGTCCAAAGCTTTCGATCTCGTATCGTATGAAAGGTTGTGGAGTAAGCTACAGGCTGAAACTAATCTCCCAGGTGATATAATTAGTATCTTTAGATATTGGTACAATAATCAGCACAATTATGTCAGTTGGGGGCACACTATGTCGAGCATGTACAGGTGCGAGTGACCTGACCGAGCCTCTTCAACCTGTACATGACCCGTCTAATTGTCGAACTCAGTAACACTGGAATCAGATGCTCAATCGAGGGTACTATTGTGAACAACATTAGCTACGCAGATGACATGGTGTTGCTGAGTCCGTCAATAAGTGCACTTCGATCATTAATGTAGATCAGAAACAGAGTAGGGCCTAAAATACTTCCTTGGGGAATTCCAAATGGAGTACTCTTGAGAACAAAACTGAAAACGTCACCTATTTTGACACATTGGGAGCGGTCCTCCAGATAATCTGCAAGTAATTTTAGCTGTATACCTCTTATACCTAGGAATCCAAGCTTCTGCAATAGGACGGGTATATAAACTGTATCAAAAGCTTTCGCGAGGTACAAAAATATCCTTACTGTTTTATTACCCTTGTCAAGTTCCCTTGCTGAAAAATCCGTAAGATGATGCACACCGTCAGATGTCGATAATTTGGATCTAAAATCGAACTGTGTTTTAGATAATATGGATTGTTTCTCCAAATACAATACAAGTCTGTTAATTGTAAATTTTCTAATATTTTAGATATTGCTGGCAGTAACGAAATAGGTCTATAATTCGTTATTTGATCTGTGTTACCAGGTTTAAGTACCGGGACAACAACAGCTTTTTTAAGCCCATGGGAAATATTCCTTTTGTTAGAGATAATTGCAAAAAGTAATGTAAACGGTGAAAGTAGGATGTGTCTGAATTGTTTTAGTATTTTGTTTGATATGTTATCATGACCAGGAGCACTATCGTCTTAAAAGACGCAAGAATTTTAAGCCTAAAGGCTTAAAATTATTCTTTCAACCTCACTTTCATCTGTATCTAATAGTACAAATGATCCCAGACACTTGCTACAGGTGGATTGAGTGATTTGTGGTGAAGAAAGCGACAAAGTTAGAATTTTTTGTGCCAGATTTTTACCTGCGTTGACGAAAAAATCATTTGCGCTGTTAGCAGATATCAGCTCAGATGAATGGGCTTTCAATAATCCTGAAGATGATTCATGCTGTTTCGAAGTATATGTTACATTTTTTATATATTTCCAAAACTTTTTTACTGTCTGTACCAGCTTTGTCCAATTCGTCTTTGTCGTAACTATTTTTAACTTTTTTAAGAAGGTCATTACAAAAGTTCCTATATCTTTTATACGATGCTTGTAATATTAAATTGACTGGATTACATTTAACTTTCATATATAGTTCATCCCTACGTCGCATACAGCGAATAAGTTCCGGGGTAATCCAAGGCTTTATATTGTAATTTTTATTATTTAATCCGATGGCTTTAGTGTTACTTAATATTGATTGCTGTACATTTTTACTAAGTAGAACGTATAGAAATCCGCGTCATCAGAATTATAAGCTGGGTTAAAGTCAATGTTATATAAATCTTCTTCAAGTTTATTTATATTGATTTTAGAAATTATTTGCGTGCGAATTGAATTAAGCAATTTACGATTAAGGGTTAGTAGGGCGGCTCTATAAACGGTTATAGTCGAGTTAGTAACTAGTGCTATTGATTTAAATATGGATTTAAGCATAATATTTTCTAAGCAAGAGCCGCTTTGATGAGTGGGGAGAGTGTGCACAGAAAGTAAGCCATTAAACGAGCATTCTTGCGCACAGGAATCTATGCTATCTGGGAGAATGTTGATGTTTATGTCTCCTATTAATACTACATTTTTAAAAGATGATAAAAGTTGAAACGGACCGTTAAGTGAGTCAGTAAAAATTTTGGTATTTCTAAACGAGTGGGGTCTGTATAAAGATAATATTGCTATGTCTGATCCAATTTTGATTAGGAGGCGATTGCAGTCTAATATATTTGGTTCTTCAACTGAGATATTTAAATTATTCCGAGCATAAACCACTATACTGTCATTTTGGTTGTAATTTTCTATAGAGCTGTATATACTATAGCCTAGCATGAGTGGTAAACTTCTATATTTGTTTAACCAGCATTCTGTCAGAATTATGATAATAATCTTTGCTTGAAAATACTGAAATTGTCAAAATTCTTATCGATGCTGCGTATGTTTCGTGTTGGTATGGTTAGTGGATTGCTAAAGGGTAATAGTAATTTAAGTATAGGGTTTTTCAATAAGAACTTTGTTTTGTAAATCAAAATAAAACAATAAATTTAGATGACAATGATTCAAATTTTTATTGTATTAATAAAAGTAAGGTTTGGCAATTATTAATGAAAAATGATATCTGATAAATGTCCACCACGACCACAGTTACAGATGTCGATTCTTTCCATAAAGTTTTTAATCACTTTTTGAGAAAGTGGTGGGTTTATTTGGTTAATCACTTCAAAAATTGTGAGTTTTAAGGCTGCAATCAATTCGATTGGCTCCGTATAGACTCTGTCTTTAACATAACCCCATAAAAAATAATCCAGCGGTGTTAAATCATATGATCGAGCTGCTACTTAACGCCTGAATTTCGTGAAATTATCGGGAAATTTGGTTTGCAATAAATTAATTCATTGTTTCGGTGGCAATGTGACTTGTGCCGTTGGCATTGGGCCGTTTTTTTTCGAAAATTCGGCTGGAAATGCGGTAACGGTGAATGGATCACGCTATCGCGAGATGTTAACACCTCAATTTTGGCCTAGCATTGATGACATGGATATCACTGACATGTGGTTTCAACAAGACGGTGCCACATGTCACACAGTCAATGAGACGATCAATTTATTGCAAACCAAATTTGCTGATCGCGTAATTTCCCGAAATTCAGCTGTTAAATGGCCAGCCAGATCGTGTGATTTAACACCACTGAATTATGTTTTGTGGGGCTATCTTAAGGACAGAGTCTATACGGAGCCAATCGAATCGACTACAGCCTTAAAACTCAAAATCCGTGATGTGATAGCCGAAATAGACCCGACATTTTGCCAAAAAGTGATTAAAAATTTTGATGAAAGAATCGACTTCTGTCAGCGTGGGCGTGGTGGACATTTGCCAGATATCATTTTTCATTCATAATTGCCGAACTTTTCTCTTTGTAATACAATAAAAATTTGAATCATCTTCATCTAAATTTTTTGTTTTATTTTGTTTTAGAAAACAAAGTTCTTGTTGAAAGACCCTTTAGTAGTAGAGCTCCTTGTGAAAGAGTTCGTCCAGTGTAGAACTGCCACCTTGCCTATTTCTGCCGCCAAGCAGTAATAACAGCATTACTGTGTTCAGGATTTGAAGGATAAGGGTGCTGGTGAAATTACAGGCACATGGGACTTGTCAACTTATATCTCAGGGTGACGGGCGCAGTGGCAGTGCCCGTCAGATCTTTGTAATTTAAAGCTCTGAGTGGCACAGTAACTGTTATGGACAGGCGTGTAGCTTACCATCAGGCTGATGACTTGGTCGTGACGTCACTTGATGTTATAAACACACACACACACACACACACACACACACACACACACACACACACA
>NW_020655285.1:192320-199948 GCF_003589595.1 Hyposmocoma kahamanoa
ACACACACACACACACACACACACACACACACACACACACACACACATAATATGCTGCTCACTTTTTTGTTACTGCGAATGCACATACTCGTAACGTACACTTAATTCCCGACCCACACGCCACGGCACTACACTACACTACACTACTTTAGTTTTAGCTGAAATCAAAGGATTGGTCATTTCATTTACCATAACGGAGAATCTCCATAATACTATTAACACAGGTCTCGTACCTAGAATAGGTTATGATGGTTTAATTCTTGTTTGCTCTTACAACCAATTTTTAAATTTGGTAATTAGTGTAGTAAGTCCTGTATGTTTCATTTGAATAAAATTATTATTATTATTAGTACTGACGCGAGTTTGTGTTTGCTTTTGAATACACGCCTTGGTGGCTTCACTTTCGTGTTCGGCGCGCTCCATCTGCCTATTCTTTTGTAATCTGAGTCTTCCACGATAAATAATTTTTGAAAATCGTTGAACTATACAAACCAATATGTAACTAATTATCTGTGTATAATTGTGATGCATTTTATGGCGTAACCGTCTACCCAACGAAGTCGCGCGGCGCGTGCGGCTGACACGCAACACGCAATTACCGCTTCGCCACCCCCTCCCACGACCCACGCGCCCCCCGCTCTCGTCCTTGGTTTCGAGCAAGGAAAAGGAACTGAACATTTTTATTCACAAATACAAAACAGATATAAAGTACAATCTTTTTCTTTCCTTTGACGTCTTCGTATTTCTCAGTGAAACCAACATTTTATTTCTCTTTACAACAATGCGGTACGATTTATTTTATTCCTCGTTGATACGTTTTTTTACTCCATATTTTGTCCACTTCTGTCTGAACAGAAAGCGGGCGGTTCTTTTTAAACATAATAGTATATGACTGCTTATGAGTCTGTTGTGATAAATGATAAACTAACCATCACCAGAAATAATGCCCCTGCGCATACAAAATGTCATATTTATTGTAGATTCTGCAACGAATTACGTAACAACGGACAAAGCAGCAGGCATATCCAAACTTACGTCGTTCCAACTCCGCGTCCCGCCCGCGACGGCGCGCGGCGCGGGCGCCTGCCAATGCAACACACGACGCTCTCTATTGCGCTCGTCGCGGGAATCCAACCGAGCTGTTGGAGTGCAACTGCCGCCCTTGTTTGAAATCGCCACTCAAACCCTGCCTTTACGACCGCGTACACATGAAAAAGTATGCTATAAGGCACACTATTTCAATTTGTTTGTTCGTTTATATGTCAACGACGACGAGAAATGAGACGGGACGAAATGGCGAGATCCGATGGTGCTTAGCACCTCTGACCGAGATCGAGCTTCTTCTCTGGAAAGAGAAGGAACTCCATGGGAGGTTCTTTAAGGTACTCCACGAGTCGTATACAAAAACCTCTACCTCTTTGGGGAAACCGAACCTTTGGGGAATCCGTCCATTTACTAGGTCCGGATAAATCGAATATCAATATTTTTAAAATCCGGATATCCGGATATTACGGACAATTTATTTATTTAAATTCACCAACGCTTAATACATTCGGTTACAACAATATTTTACACACATTCGATAGGGTGTTACAGTTAAAATGCTTAACCAATTACAGGTGAACATGCCATGATGAGAGTATGAAAGTTAAGACAATTATTATTAATTTACTGTTCTTTTTTTTACTGTATTTATATTACATATGTTTACTGTATTAACAAATTAAATTATAAAATAAATATAATATACATTACAAATAATATTCACTTATATGCCAAAAACTGCAATATTGACTTCCTGAAGCGAGGCAATGAGACTGCGAAGATATCCATTAGAGGTAGAGCATTGATGAGCCTGGCAAATCGAGCAAACGGAGAATTTGAACCGAGGATACTTTTGCGCAATGGGGGGTGAAAAAGATTTACGTGATACCTTGGTAGACGAGAGGGTATTTTAAACTGTATTTTAGAGAGAAGTTGCGGACTGTTAATTTTATTGTTAATCAGCTTATATAAAAATACTAGATCAAGCATTTCACGTCGCAAAGATAAAGGAGATATTTTGAAGAACTTGAGAGGGGTGTCGTACGAGACACTCTTTTTGCCCAAACCTCGTAAATAACTAAGATGCCATAAGAACCTTTTTTGAATTCGTTCTAACCTAAGAGAGTGAACCGCATAATGTGGCCTCCAAGCAATACTCCCATACTCTAAAATAGTCCTTACAATTAACTATTAACTATAAAACTATTGTATAATAAAATTCTAGTAGATGGCCTTCTAAAGACTTTGCCAATTCGTATTATAAATCCCAGCATCCTAGATGCTTTTTTTTTATAATTTGGTCCATGTGAGGCAAAAATGTGAGTTTTTTATCAAATGTCACGCCCAAATCTCTAATACTGTCGACCTCATTTAATGTTATACTATTGATATTGTATACAAACCTAAATTTGTTGGGTTATCTTTACGAGCAATTGGTAAGTAAAAACACTTTGAGGGATTAAGAGACACATATTGTTATCCATGCACCACTGGCTCAAACGGTCAGAAGCTGTGCATCATCAGCTTTCTCTATAACTTTAACCAAACCAATTTTAAATCATCAGCATAGAGAAATGGAACAGAATGCTGAATAACGTCAGATATATCATTAATAAACATATTAAACAATACAGGTCCTAAATGCGACCCCTGAGGTATTCCAGAAGAAATTTGCCACACTTTTCTGAGGTATATCCATTAGGAACCACATCAAAACTGCGCTCAGTTACATATGATCGAATCCAGTTAAGCAGAGAACCACCCAATCCATACCCTTCAAGCTTGTGCAATAATATCTCATGGGGCACTGAATCAAATGCTTTGCTGAAATCTGTGTAAATTACGTCACACTGCTGTTTATTATCAAGAGCTGAGCTTAGAGTCTCAATACAGTCTACAAGATTCGTTGTAGTACCACGCGCTTGAACAAATCCGTGCTGACAAGGACTTAAATATTGACTGAAGAACCTTTGCAAGTACCCACATACAAGAGACTCAAACACTTCTCCCAAAACTGACAAGATAGAAATGGGCCTTTAATTACTAACCGACTTCTTATCGCCAGATTTGAATATGGGCAAAACTTTAGCTGTTTCCCAAACAGTCGGGAAAATGCCACTTTCAAGTGATTTATTAAATATTAAACAAAGTGGTCTCTCCAAACAATCAGCACAAAACGTATCTTTATTTATTTTTTATAAATAAAACAAAACAAAAAGAATCCAACATACTATAATATGTTCTAATCAGTTCAGGCTTTTACTGGTTGGTTACTGTTTTAATTGCATTCCATGTTTGTTTCATATTGATTTTTGCTTCCACAAACACATTTTTTTCACAGGCCCCTTTGACTTTCTTTACTAAACTGTTGCAAAAGTTGTGATAGCGTTCCGTCATCCTTAAATTAGGTAAACATGCATGAGTGATAGGAGCATCGATTAATTTATACTTTTGGATAAAAATTAAATAATGCATGCATATACATACAGGCTGGTCCATTTACAGCGATCCAAAATTATTTTTTAAATAAACTAACTCAGATTTACCTAAATTATTCTCAAACCAATGTCTAACATCCATAATGTACCTACACATAAGAAAATGTAGCCCCATAGATACAGAGAAATTTAATTGTTGTTTGAACATGTCATAAACAGAGTGATTCTGAAAGACAACGTGTCAATAAAATAAAAAAGTGTTTAATATAATGTATTTATACATAACTTCACAGGTTCTAAAGAGTTTCATTGGGACCAAACAATCTTTGTCTAATTAGAAGACGATCGTTAATGCTATGGAATTGATTACAATGTTAATTTAATAAAAAACAAAAAATAGAAAAGCAATTGATGGTGCGAAGGCACTTCATATCAAAATCAGAAACGAATGCTTGATGTATAGACGCGAAACGTTAGTATTATAAAAAACGAGTATAAAATAAAGGTTATTAAGATATTGCGTAACCTAAATATTTTGAATTATCGAAGTCTTTCAATTTTAAAATATCGTAATAAAATATTATTTCCTTTGTGTTTTGTAAATCAAATAATAACAATTAAATATTAACTTATGTTGCATATAATTTGTTTGGTACCCCAATACCATTTAAGTACCATAGTGCAAAATAATATTTCCAGTTTGTAACATTAGTATTATAGAAAGCAACAGAAAAAAATGCGTGATTTTTGTCGCTATATCTGGCAGTTTTACACGCACACAAATGCGCATGTCCCTACAGCAGCGCCCCTCCTAGTTGTCACGCACACAATAAATGAAAAGCGGCTTCACACTGTTTGTTGCGTATGTTTCATCCGCCTATTGTTTTGCAATGTGAGGTAGAAGAATTCTCCGTTTTTTTCATTTCTCAAATAAGCGAAGTCGCGGTTGCTCGCTGATTTACGTCAGCGCGTAGCTGCGCGCATGCCACTCGGAGCTCTGGAGGCAGGCTATCTCGTGTGCAATCTATACGTATGATAAGAACAGCTATTGGAAGCAATCGCTGTGAACAAGTCCGAAAACATAAAAGTTCCTAATTTGATTTCAATGTGAAGGATTTGTTTCGCATTTGTTTTGAATAGAAATTCGCACATGCGGGGCGTCTGGCGTGACGTTCAAGGTTCGCAATGAGCGTGGAGGTCACGCGCAGCGTGAACGCAACTTTATAGTTTTCGCTAGAGCGAGGCGTTTAGCGTATGGACCAATCAGATTTGGCCGCTCAAGAACAAGCATCTTTACAGGGACGATACACAGAATTGTTTCATTTTGTCTAAAAACAGAATAACAACTTTTATTATATCTTTCAGAATTTTGTGATAACAACTGTTATTTTTAATGTCAGCTTGTAACGACTGTTTAACAGTTGTAAAATGTTAAGGTCAAATACTTATTACGGAGTTAATGTGGTTTAATATTTTTGGTTATATACTTTACATTTACATACTAATAATAATGCTGATTAATAACTAATAATTTTAAATTCATAAATTAATTCATAAATTAATTTACGAATGTGATTCTTTTGGAATAGTATCGTGTCATAATGTCGTTCGAAATGATAAGAAGAGAAGTGTTTCAATTCAACATTTGTATTACTAACATTCTGTTGATTTATGGACAATGGACATTCCTGCAGAATCTTAAAACTATCGCAACGACTTTACGTGTTCTAGGTATACGGTTTAACTTTCTGACTCGAGTTACATGTCATAATCCAAAAACTTCTATTTATTTCATTTGATTACACGCAATGTGGATAATACCGCACTCTGAAATACCGGAATGCTAATCACAATGTTTTCATCCCGGAATTTTAGAAATCACGAATTATTTACTGGACTTTGAATACATTGATAACAAATAATTGTTTATCTCTTTCACTCGCAAGGCAGAAGCTGTGCGAAAGAGATAGTAACTATCGTTTCCTATTGTAAAATGCGCGAAAGCGCAAGCGCATTACTGAATGATATTCTGTGCAGTACAAACGTGTGCTTTTCTGTGTTGTGGAATGACAGTTTTGACTACGGCTTGTTTTTGTTGAAATCGCATTTACTTGACCTGACCATTGATTTTAAGGACTTTGATCAATTAATTTCGTTTGGATTTTGATGTTAACTGGAATTTACAAGTGTATCAAAAATTATTGGGTAACATTATATTTAATAATTGTTTATTTCTTCTCTCGTAAATTAACAGATAGGTACAACACATCAAGTAATTCTGCCATCAATCTTTTTAGATCATAAAACATCATAATACATATAAAAAACCAAAATCAAATTATTGTTTCTTTTATAAATTTACTAAGAGAATATATAAAACGTTCTTCTAATCTTAATTTTAATTTTAATCTTACTTGTAAGTGTAATTTGCTACACCCTTAAGGGGTATCACATGAATGCACCTACTAAAATAGTCTTAAGTTTATAAATCTGTACGAGCCATCCATGTGAAATGTAAAATAAAAATAAATGAATAAATAAAATAATCGAACAGGTAATTTTTCTAATCTAAAGAATTGTATTAAACAGTTGTCATTTCATTACAGGTATTTTTCACCATGGAGAATCGAGTGAAACCTGAACTAATACAAGGCTGGATTGTAAATAACCCAGAGTTAATTTACGATCGCACAACTTATATACGTCAGAAAATGCGCAGTATAAGTACTAAATTATTATACTTATGGCAAAATGTGATATGACAATATTTAAATACGATCTCTCGATTGGCATTTTTTTTAGAGAGTGAAAAAAAATTAATGTCTGCAATATCGCAAATCCGACACACTGTGCGTTGCAAAGTTAAGATAAATATAGTGTGCCTGCCTGTCCTCCATTACGTCAATTTTTAATGTTCTTAAGTGATTTCCCCAATCCCGAAAAGGTCCTAAAAGGAACTAAAAAATATTATCGTAAGGTAGTCTCCATTTTCTGTCTATGTTCCTCGAAGTTTATGTAAAAAAACTCTACCTATTCCAATCCCTGTATCAATCTTTGAAAAGAAAAATCATTTTTCTTTGCCTTTGACACTATGTTAACGTTAGAAATAATCAATGAGTTTCGACCTATATTTACTATTTAAAGTTGACGAGTGGTAAGTTGTGGTGTGGAAGTACCAACTGCTCGGCTTTGTTTATCAATCGCTGATTTCGTTTTGCTTCATACCGGGGACCGGCCTAAGCGGGAGAAAGAATCGCGAAATCAACACGCACCGACTGGTAATTTTACAATTCAGAACCAAGTGTTCTAATAATAATTCTATTTAAGCTGCTTGTTAATAATACGAGGGATGTGCGATGTTGAAAAACACGTCGATATAGTCCATCACAGTGTTTCTAACAGTAACGATCAAACTAGCGATGCATCAGCAATTGATAGATTAAACAAAATGATAAAATGTTAAAATACTAACAAATAAAAGGTATATACTAATAAATAAAAGGTACTAACTGGGTGATAAATCTGTCATAGATTTCTCATAGATGGCGCTACGACTAAAAAGTCGTTGAAAAACCAAATACAAAGACACGACGCCATCACATAGAAAAATTCGTGAGGTCCGTTGGTTCATTCCGTGTCTTAGTTGGTATAGCGTCTGGCACGGTATGACTGGCATAGAAGACGTCTAAATAGACGTCGGATCGAAGGATTTTTTTTGAGTGTTCGGTCTTTGTATTAATAATTATAACAAAATAGACGTATGTTTGCAAAAAGGAAGCGTCGGTATGAATTTAGTTTATCGCCGTGCATTCGTGGATTCGTTTTTTTTTAATATTATGTTAATCTCGCTTACAGGATTGATGTTCAGAAATGGCAGGTTAGATCAGATAAAGATAAGTAAATTGTAGCAGATATAAAAGTTAATGTACAAAAAGAATTTAGGATTAGATTAGGTTTGATTGTAGACAAACCGCGTAATTAATAACAATTAAATATAAATTAAATTAACAGATTAAGCTCCGCTGCATGCGCAGTCCGCAGAATACGTGAGCTTACCGATGTTAGTACTGCTAGACTAGTTTACTTTAGTTACTTCCATAGTATAATGTCCTACGGGATTCTCATGTGGGGTAAAGCGGCAGATAT
>NW_020655285.1:200048-225911 GCF_003589595.1 Hyposmocoma kahamanoa
TTTTTTCTGAGTGTTCGATCTTTGTATTAATAATTATAACAAACTAGTGGAGTAATTTCACAAAAAATAATTGAATATCAATTCAATAAAAATTTAATTAAAAGTAATTCGCTTTAGACTCTCAAACCTAAACAAATTAAGGTTTGATATCTGATATTCCAAAAATTTAAATTAACGAATTAAATTTAAATTAAAGTATTTTAAGTGCATGGTAGGATTAAATTCAATTTCCTTATAATTCAATTGGATTTAGACGTTCTGTCATTAGTTTTTATGCTGTTAGCCACACGTCGTTCTAAAAAGTGTCGATTAAAGATGACAACCGTCCTAAAGTGACGCCCGGCCAGAACGACAACAACCCGGTGCTCTTGTCCCAGTGTGCTAAAATCGCGTTCAATTATTGAACTCTAGGCCATGTAGGGTGGCGCCCATCTGACAACCTGTCGTCCTCGAGCTAAATTGCACTGAACAAAATCGGCGGCTTGTTAGGTATTGTGTCACGCTGGGGCATTCTATTATCCTCAAATCATTTGTTGAACACAACAAAACCTTTAGTCCTTTCGCCCACCCATCCAGACAACACACTTATCGTTCACCAACTCATAGTCCGAATAAATGGGTTCTTACGACCAACATATATATACATTTGGACTGAACGTCGTCGTCCTCTCAGCCATAAAGGGACGCAGAATGGACCAAACAAATTTCGACGAGAGGCCTATTTCAAAGGCAGCAGATTAATAGGTAATCAATGTGTAGTGTGGTGACACACTCTCCCTAATAAGCTAAGGTACTTATAAGGCGAATGCGTTATCTTATTACTCATCGTACTGTATATTTTATTGATTCTATTTTAATGACTATGCTTTTTTTATAATATCAAGTGACGGGACGAACAAGTCGTGCGCCTGACGGTAAGCTACACGCCTGTCCATAACAGTTGCAGTTCCACTCAAAGCTTTATATCGTAAAGATCTAAGGGGCTCTGCCACTGCGCCCGCCACGCTAAGACGTAAGTTGACAAGACCCATATGCCTGTAATTTCACCAGCACCCTTACTCTTCAAAACTGGAACACAGTAACTCTGACATTACTGCTTGGCGGCAGCAATAGGTAAGGTGGCATTTGGTACTTCCCTGGACGAACTCTTTCACAAGGCGCTCTACTGCTACTAAATGTTACTATTACATTTACCATATTACTTTCGTGCAATGAACAAGTGTTTCCTTCATACTCTCCTCTTACCTTTATCTACTTCTGTATAGTTAAGCCACGCCGACTCACACTACAAGTAACGTGCTTCCTAATGCCACAAAAAAAGCAAATTGTGTGAAATGTATGATAGCCCATGTTAAACAGACAGTCACAACTTATGTCTCAGGGTGTCAGGCGCAATAGCAGTGTCCCTCAGATCTTTGCGATTTAAAGCTGTGTGGCACTGCAACTGCTATGGACAGGTGTGTCGCTTAAATCAGGCAGAAATTAACATTTTAACCTCGCAGTGCAATTATATTTTTAACCAACTTGAAAAAGGAGGAGGTTCTCAATTTGACTATACTTTTTTGTGTATGATAGGCCATTACTACGACATTTGTGAACCGATTTGGATGATTATTTTCTGTGGAAAGGGTACTTCAGTAGCGGCCCCATTCAAAAATTCGGGCTTGAATCCGGTTTATTTTGAATGAAATTCACCCGCTTCCCATTAACCTATTTCAATGTAATGTAATTCCCATGAGAATAAAACGATATGGTGCCCTAAAGCTAATCTGACGTTGGAAATGGCAGACAAATTAGAGATACCACTCAACATATTATTGCTGGCTCATATTATTCCATTTGCCGAGGACTTCCATACGCGCTTCAGTTATCGTTGACAAGACCGCGGTAACGAACACCGCGAAAGCAAAATTTTGTGGTCGGTTTATCCGAAATAAAATATACAGTTATAATTATTATTCACTAAACTATAATTTCGATCGTCGAAACGGCTCAGCTCAGCAGTGTACACGACGAAACGCAAACTTTCAGCCGTGGAACCCGGTAGGTTGGTGTACTTTAGCTGCTGTCTCAGTTAAATAAAATACGGCGTTTTACTTTGGGGTAGTGAACCGTTGTTGTCCAGAAACATGCTGTTAGGCAACTTAAAAGGGCGCCCCAGAGAGTCTCTGAGAAATAAGTTTGAATAGTTAGCCCAAGGAGCACACTTTATACGCCTTAAAACTGTTATATCTATAAACAGTCTTAATATGATATTGATTTAGATAATAGTTCTCTATAAACGGTTTTAGAAAAAAGAAATTGTTCTTATAGACTTATTTCACTCAAGTCAAAATTTTAAAACCTTCTTAATACCAAACAACTTAATTAAATGTAATCTCTCTTAAGATTTACTCTTATAGTCCTTATTTTAAGTTCATCTGTAAAACAACTGATTATTTTTAGAATAATTGGTCTATACACAACCAGTAAAGTCTATTAATACTCTAAAAACCAGTGTTCTTAAGTGTATTCTAGATATATTTAATTTATAGACATTCTGTAGTGTTTGTACTTATTGACAAACACGTTATAGCGCGTCTTCAGTGGATTTTATTTAAAAAAAATACTACTAATTAGGGTTTTTACTCTATTGGACGTTGTAATAGTTCATGCAAAATAGATAAAGTAAAGAATATTAAAAGATCTAGTGGAGGTGGTGAATCTTGGATATTAAGTCACATCATTCCATACAATCAGCGTTGTCAATGCCAATTGTCCAAAATCCCCAAAAATCACAGTTAAAATCCTCGAATTTGGGGAGAGTAAAGTTCATATTCCCCACGAATTCCCCACATCTCGAATTTTCATTATTTATTACAAATATATCGCTTAAAAATATAATAAAGAATTAAGAAACTCAAAATGTAACAATCTATTGCGTTTGCTGTGAATGTAAACAGAATGTAAAAAGTAAAACTAATTATAAAATTAGATGACCTTAAATCGTTTATTTATTTTAATAATAATAATAACGTACACACTCAACATAGCCCCGCACTAGGGAAACCCTGTGTTGCGGGTGCCAAGAACACACACGTAGACAACCACCAATTACACCCAAACTCACGAGAGAAATAAATGTAAGCCATACAAATATTTCTCCCAACCCGGGAATCGAACCTGGGACCTCTGCATGGCAGTCCGGCATGATAACCGTTCGACCACGGAGGCAGTTATATTAATTATAATATTAATTAGGTTCAACATTAATCTGTAATCAGTCTGAACAAAAAATCATTTTTCTTTGCCTTACAAAATTAAGTAAATTGATTATTTGTTCTACATTTGGTGACACTGTGTTAACGTTAGAAATAATCAATGACTTTCGACCTATATTTAATATTTAAAGTTGACGGGTGGTAAGTTGTGGTGTGGAAGTACCAACTGCTCGGCTTTGTTTATCAATAGCTGATTTCGTTTTGCTTCATACCGGGGACCGACCTAAGCGGGAGAAAGAATCGCGAACTCAACACGCACCGGTTGGTAATTTTACAATTCAGAACCAAGTGCTCTAATGATAATTCTATTTAAGATGTTTGTTAATAATATGAGGGATGTGCGATGTTGAAAAATACGTCGACATAGTCCATCACAGTGTTTCTAACAGTAACGATCAAACTAGCGATGCATCAGCAAATGATAGATTAAACAAAATGATAAAATGTTAGAATCCCCACATTTTCCTCACACAGCGCCGATCCCCACAAAATCCCCAATCTAGTTGTAACTCCCCACAATTTGGGGAATTCCCCACAAATTGGCATAGCTGGATACAGTAGTCGTAATTCGCGCTAGTCATGGCCGGCATTTGTTTGTTGACAAATAAATAAACATTGTGAAGTAATTCCGTGTTGTGAAATGATAAAAACAATTGAAATGAGCTTGTAAACTACTGTACTTCCATGTTGTGTATGTATACAATACACATTGCCACTTACAATACAAACGCCGTCTATCAATAGAATACAGTGAAATCATTGTGTGAAATGTGGTTGGCGTGAAGACATAACCTCAATTTTGTAATGAAAATTTTATTTCCTCCAACATAAGTTAGGTATGTCATTAAAATATTCCTTATAACTGACGTGGGGAGTATACGGATACAATTTTCACCAGACAATGGTCGGAAGTACCCAATGGGGCATCCACAACCACAGAGTATCGGTCCGGATCAGTTGTCAGCAGAAGGTCCAAACTATTAGCCGTATGAGATTCAACATCTTATATCCTAGTGGCGCCACTGACAAGCTGGGTTAGGCTTAGCGTTAACGCAAGTTTACGCGTCTCTCTCCCAGCGTGATCGGTCTTCTAGTATGGGAACAACCATTCTTGATGGTGTGCATTAAAGTCCCCCAGAATGACTAGTTGCGCCACTGGGTATCTAAGCTGAGCCTCATCAAACGTCTCACTCAGATATTGAAACAGGTCGTTTCCTGATCTCCGCTGTGCGATCGGTAAACACAGCAGTACACTATTTGTGTAACTCCTGTGTCTACGAGAAGTCACAAAATAAAAACCCGGTGCCTCAAGGTTCTTGAGACGCTTGACACAGATGTCATCGCGAACGTACACACAGACTCCGGCACGAGGTACGAACCTGTGCTCCAGAGTATACCCGGGGTAGCTGAGGTACGCTGCGCCAGTCGGACATCTGATCTGCGTCTCTGTGAGGAATAGCAGCTCCCGAACACGAGTCGGAATACGGTAAAAACCATTTGGCGACTCAACTGCGCCGGGAGGGTGGTGACTGGCCACGGCCGAAGCCTACCATCAGTAGTTATTGCTCTTTAGCACCACAAAGGGGTCACTTGTAGGAAGTCGAAAATAAACCTACGGAAGCGAGCAACATCCATCCCCAAATTTTAGTTGCCGGGCCGAGATAAATATTTTTATGACTTATATTTATTTCTCTCATGAGGTTGGGTGTAATTTGTGCTTGTCTATGTGTGTGTCCGCGGCAACCACGAAATAGGGTTTCCCTAGTGCTAGACTAGAGTTAGACTCATGGTCCCATGAGTAAAAAAAAATTCAACTATATGCTGCGCGCGATAAGAACGGTCAAAAATGTGGAGTTTGATATACCCTTCATCGTACCAATAAAACAGTTATTTTGTAAGTAAAACAAGTAATTGGTACAACATCTTTTTATTGTGTATCAATGAGGCATTTGTAAAACGTATGTTAATGTGTATTTATCTTGAATAAAAGTTTTGTACCATTCTAATTATTAAACTGTTGTCATTTTCAGCAAAAATAACAAATTAAAAGAACAAAGAAGGATATCAGAATTATTGATCCATAAATAGCAGTGCATATGATAAACGCGGTGCGTCATTCCCTTTTATCGAATCTCGTCGGCCATTATTCCACGAAAACAGCGTGCTGATAGCATCGACGTCGGCGCCGAGGTAACTCAATAATTTAGGTCGTGTACAGTTTTTATTCGGTCTTCTTTATGATACATATTTACGAAGTAAGAAGGAATAGATGTCGACTGTAGCCAACCGCAACAGCTCCACGCAACTTTTTCATAACTATCGTGTTGAATAATAATAAATAATAACGCACACACTCAACATAGCCCCGCACAAGAGAAACCCTGTGTCGCGGGTGCCTTGGACACATACATAGACAACCACAAATTACACCCAAACTCACGAGAAAAGTAAATAAAGGCCATACAAGTATTTCTCCCGACTCGGGAATCGAACCTGGGACATCTGCGTGGCAGTCCGGCATGGTAACCGTTCGGCCACAGAGGCAGTTCAGAATATCTCTTTAAATTTTCATTGAATTGATATTCAATTTTTTTTTGTGAAATTACTCCACTAGTTTGTTATAATTATT
Source organism: Hyposmocoma kahamanoa (assembly GCF_003589595.1). Lineage (NCBI taxonomy): Eukaryota > Metazoa > Arthropoda > Insecta > Lepidoptera > Cosmopterigidae > Hyposmocoma > Hyposmocoma kahamanoa. The sequence goes on from NW_020655285.1 coordinate 205,938, forward strand.
AATACATCTTTGTATTTAGTTTTTCAACGACTTTTTAGTCGTAATATCTCTTTATTTAAACTCGAAGTTTAATTTATTTTTGGCAGTTTTGTGACGCTCACTTTGTTCTCGTTGTTTCTCTCGTCAGTATGTGCTACTTAGTTGGGCGTTCTCGTGGTAGGTATATGTGTTAATAAATGCCTGTTAGTACGTTTCCATTTGCTTTCGTCGTTAGTCATTCCCCATTCACTCGATACAAAGCCGCGGTGCGCCATAATAATCATCGCGGAAATTCCGTTTGTGATGGCATGAAAGGTCCCTCTGATCACATTCGCAGGACATTGATAAACGATTGCCAACATAATAAAATATTCTTTCATTCAATAAATTTCCCTCTAATGAAACTCAATACGGCCCATCTCTAACAACGTCGCCCTCGTCCCGGGTCATTGTACTTATTACAGAAATAATTCGAAAGTTTTGCTCAAATTTTACTGACACTTTGATAAACAATATTGTGGTTACACCAAACAACAAATATAGTAAAGTCAAATAATCATTTATTCCACAGAAAATTTCCATTTGAAAACGGACCTTTTAAGCTACTACTCGTTCACTACTGTTATACTGCTGACTTCTCTGAGAAGAACGAACAAGAAACTGCAGGAATTGCTCTTTATACACTTTGAATTAAATTTGTGTGGATTCTGGAGCCATGTCGTCTTTCCGTACACCTTTATCTAACACGTAGTCTTCAGTTTTGTAATATGACTTTTCAATTATAAAATTTTTGACGTAGTTTTTAAACTTAGGAAATGATTATCTTTATATATGCTCCGAAACCTTATAAAAGAGTCGTTTACCTTAGTTAAACGAAATCGAGGTGCCATGAGTGTGAACTTAGTTCTAAGCTTAATATTATGGATATCTTCTTTTATAATGAAATTATGTATATTTTCACGAGCTTATAAAATATTTGAGTAAGTGACTGATGCTACAGTCATGATACCAGTCTCCTTAAACTTTTCTCTGAGAGAAACCCGTCAACCTAAACGGTACACAGAACGAATCGCTCATTTTTGCAATAGAAATATGGTTTCTATGTCTGTCGCTTTACCCCACATGAGAACCCCGTAGGACATTATAATATGGAACTAACTAAAGTAAACTAGTCTAGCAGTAGCAACATCGGTAAGCTCACGTAATTCTGCGGACTGCATATAAAATAAGCATAAAAGTCATTGACTTACAATTATAAAAGTACATAAAAGAATTAATTATAATTTTTTTTACAAAGACCTACGGCGTAGCTACAGCTACGAGCTACGACAGCTACGAATACGAGAATAAGCGTAGCATAACTAGGCGGCATTATATGCACATATTTACGCGCCCGTATTTGCAGACCTGTGAGTGGTTGTACCAGCTTTGCCGAGAACAAGCACCAGCGCGGGTGAATCAGGGCAAACAATTCGATTCGGTGTCGGTTCGGCTACTAGATAGGTCCATTACGACATTAATGGACCTATCTAGTAGTTATAAAGTGCAAGTTATATTTTCTTTTCACGTGAGCGAGTTAAATTAACGAGTGAGACGAACAAGCAATTCAATTAGTTTGCCTACAATGGAACATTCATTACAGCGTGGTAACAACACGCGGTCAATCACTCCCTGCTCCCCGCGCGCCCGCCACGGCTCCCGCCCCTGGCTTGCTCCCTTGCGCCTCCACAACACGTAATTATTGCTGCCAATATTTGTTATTTGTTTACAACGGGCGTGTACGATGATAATGAGAGTGGAGGAAGTGAAAAAGTTAGTCAGGAACATGGCACATCCATAATCTCTACCTACCCCAGTAGGAGACAGGCCTGGCGGTATTGGTAAGTATTCAACTACGATGAGAAGCACTAAGTGTCCGAGCGCGATTACTGCCAACAAATGCCGCTCGCGGCATTCCCTAGTTAGTGGATTTCAGTTGGATAACTGCAATCAAACAATGGAACAATGACTCCAAAGTGTTTGCAAGGGACATGTCTATTGAGCAAAGTCAGTTTACAAAGCTGAAGACGGAGGATGGTAACGTTTTACCGTCCAAGCCAGAGGTACTGGGGGAGATCGAGAGAGATATATGCCTCGATTGCTCAGCCTGTTGCTGATTCAAAAGATCCTAGAGCCAAGCTCACCCGACACTATATTGCGGATTTCCCGGATATCAGCCTGTAGAACATTAGGCTGGCTCTGAAACAGCTAAACAACAACAGGGCCGATGCCTTGTTGTTTCGTCTTCACCATCGGGTGAAGATCAGACGAAATTACATCTGAGCTTCTGAAAGCGGGTGGAACACCGGTACTAAGAGTCCTTCTGAAGCGCGGAATAGAAGCGTGGTGATACTCTTCTTCAAAAAGGGAGATAACATCCTTCTGAAGAACTACAGGCCCATCTCGCTTCTAAGCCACGTTCATAAGCTGTAATCACAAACCATTTTGCGTGCAGATTCGATGACTTCCAGCCCCCCGAACAAACCGGTTTCCGAAAGGGCTTCAGTACCATAGACCACATTCCCACGCTGCGGCAGATTATACAGAAGACCGAGGAGTATATGCCTGCCATTATGCTTAGCGTTTGTGGACTATAGAGAAAGCCTTTGATTCGATCGAGATTTGGGTGGTGCTAGAGTCTCTACAACGCTGCCACATTGAAAGAAAGAAAGAAACGAAAGAAGAAAACTGTTTATTACACAAGCACAGATACGCATGTTATGTATACAGATTTGCACATAACACACATACCTAAAACGTCAGGTCAATGCACTTGCATTCGCGCACCCCGGAACGCGCGCCCCGTGCATTGAAAGAAAGAAAGAAAGAAAATACATTTATTTATTTACCACAATGACACCACAAAAGACAAAAGACAAAAAAAAGGGAAAACGGAACAAAACAGAACTAAAACAAAACACGATCAAAACATTCAACGTAAAATATAAATAAATAATTACGAAACAAAAACACAAACAAACACAAAACATTTGTATGTACAAAAATTTGATAAAATTAAAACAGTTGCACGTGACCGATGCACAACTCGTCATTTTAATTAAAATTATGAGACACTTTTCGGCCCAACGATCCTAACATCTGACGTAGACTAAATTCCTTTAGTTAAGATCTTTTTCCTATAAGCCGTTTTTTTGCGGATGATGGCTTCAAAGCCATCATCCGCAAAAAAACGGCATCCTTGCTCTGCAGGCTGCGGGGCAGCACCAACACCATTCTACAGGTCATACCGGATAGGTATGACCTGCCCATCATGAAATCCTTCATTCGGGTCCTGATCTAGTAGTCTTGTAAGACTGGTGGATCGGGATGCGAATGAAGGATAATAATAATTTGAAAACAATTTGACAATTTTTACTAACCCATAGATTAAGTTTTATTTTGTAAGTGTACTAACAACCAATGGATTTATTTGTCTGATATAATAAATAAATAAATAAAAAAATAAGTACTTTTAGACCTAACGTACCTAACTTCGGACGTTCTTAAAATTATTTAGTTTAAGAAATACGTTTGTGGAAATTTAATATAGTTATTCATCATATTTCCTCGTCTTTACTTCATCTCCACTGCGGCCACCCTATATAATTCGCATATAGACAAAACAACAGAGGAACAGTAATAATAACAATAACATTTCAAAATTAATCTTTTAGGCCCTCGGAGAGGCGAGAATTGACTATCAATACATCGGAGTGTTGAAATGCTTGTACAGAAACGCCACAATTGTAGTTCGACTACAGGACCAGTGCACAAGGTCTATCCAATTGCAAAGAGGAGTGCGACAGGAAGACGTCATTTCTCAGAAACTGTTCACCACTGCCTTTGGTATCAACTCAATCATCCCGACTGATTTATTCATCAAAAAGAAAATGTTCCGATTGAGAGGGCAGAGCAACGAATACGCGCCATACAAACGAAGTTTGGCCTTGTTGTGGACCGACTTACATGGCATCAAATAAATGAAATACACCCCGTTTTCCAAGACAATGGAGCATTGTTTAAAGAAAAACTATAAATAATTAATTCATTATATTAAGTAGTTACACTCCTATCTACACATTTTGTATTTAATTTAGTACGCCCAAAAAGTCGCGCGTATTTTTAATGTTGAAGCATAAAATTTAGCACCGAGCATATACATTGCATGTAAAACAGGGTTATTGTATACAATTCCACAAACTAATAAAATGTCTACAAATAATTAGTGTTACGATTTGAGGTTTTACCAAACTGAAGTCAAAAAATCAAATCAAAACAAACAAAAAAAATAATTTTATTCGCCGTATTAATGTTATGTCTGTCACTATTTTTCATAAAGAAATTACTATTCCTCTTAACATATATCACATTTTCATAAATGTACCGTGACGCTAGTATAAGAATGTTAATTTTCTTAAACTTATCTCTCAAAGATACTTAGGGGCCCAGATTGTAAATTTCCCTAACCGCACGTTTCTGCAGTACAAAGATTCTATTGATATCGGCGTCATTACCCCAAAGCAAAAGGCCGTATGTCATTAGACTGTGAAAGTAGCTGAAATAAACCAATCTAGCGGTTTCGACGTCTGAAAGTTTCCGTATTTTTTTAATCGCGTACACTGCAGAGCTGAGCCGTTTTGATAACTTACTTATATGTGGATCCCATTGCAATTTAGCATCTAACGTTATGCCTAGAAATACAACTGTATCCACGAGATTCAACTTTTCGTTTCTAACTACAATGTTTGTAACCGTCTCTCTAATATTGGGTAATGTAAATTTCACACAATTTGTTTTTTTCTCACAGGAGTAGATTATTAACAGCAAACCAATCAACTACTTTAGATATAGCATTGTTCGCAATATTGGTTTTATGTTCATTTTTGTCACAATATTGGTGCCTTTTAACTTTAAATAATAAGGAAATATCATTAGCAAACAATATTATCGCATGTTTTATACCCTTTATGAGGCTAGGTAAGTAATTAATATTAACTAAAAATAAAAATGGGCCATGAATTGAACCTTGAGGGACACTCATGCTAATTGGAGACCCTGATGATCTCGTGCCGTTACCATCGACCCTCTGTACCCTACCACGCAAATACGATTTAAGAAGGCCGAGGTCACGTCCCGCCACACCATAATGGCAAAGTTTCCTGAGCAGAGTTCTATGGTGCATACAATCAAAAGCCTTGAAAAGGTCACAGAATACACCAATAGCGAATGATCATGTGAGTCTTCCCATGCATCAAATGTACTCGTATGTTTCATCAACTCAACTCTAAGCAGCACACCTATATCTAAATATATACTATAAGATATCTAATAGAATTTAATTCGATTGAATATTTTAAGAGTTCAAATTCCCTAAAGGTATCTCGAAGAAGGTTTCTAGATAATTTAAAATAAAAGTAGGCACAACTTTATTAGTAGATCACAAGAGTGCTTTGAGAAATTGTCTGTAGGTGGTGTTAAGAGTGATTCTTATCTTTTTTCTCAAATAACCTTCTAGCATGCTCATTTCTACAAAGATCATTCGTAGAACAGGATTTAGTCTTGTAGATAGTTTTTAGATACTTTTTAGTCTATGATAGTTTTCTTAGCAATGCTATTTTAAAACCAAAATAACTAAAGCGTTACAAACATATAACGCAATTCTCTTAATACTAAGAGATTTCAAGTTTAATGGCTTACAAAATATAAACTATCAAAATTGCAACATGGCGAAATTAGGTACAATATTCCTGACTTTTTCGCGCAATATTTGATCGTTTAGAAAGCGCGAATTGACGTGCGACTTTAAATACATTATGAAAAGTAATGAAAAATGTGTCACAAAACTAATACACTCGCTGAATTTTAAATATTTATGTATAAATATAAACTTAATAAAAATACAGTTATCGATTTTCGGTTTTAAATATTTATAGAAAGCTTAAATATCCGCTCACGCGATACATGCAGCCGTGGCCGCATACCACACCTAGAGGTGCCGGTGATGATTTTATACCGATTTATCGGATATCGAAGTTATAACAGGTAAAAGAACTAATATTAATTGCTATTTCGGTAACTACTCTAGCAAACCATAAAGTTTTTAATGCCTGAGTCTGTCATTTAAAATAATAAACAACTTCAAAAATACGTCACGACAATCGTGTGTGTTATTGTTTGGGCTGGTGACTTCGGTGTTTCTTTATTGAAAACATACCGTAAGTAGCGTTTTTTAAATTTACCCTGAATATAAATGTTTATAAACTATACTTTAAGGAGTAATTTCATGGTAAACGTTAGAACCACTCAAACGGAATATTATCATATTTATCCAAGTACACCAAAAATTTAATTAGTGCTTTTTAAGTGCAGGATTTACGGTGTATTACTGCATTTTATTTGAGATGTTTTTGTTGGTAGTACGGAGGGTATTTATTTAGCAATGCAGAATAATAATTTTTATTTATAAAAACTTGTATTTAAACTGAATGCTTTTCTAATTTGCGAAACCAAATAGCCGCCATTTTGCGGTAGGAGGAGCGCATCGCGTGAGCGGATATACAAAATAACTCACAAAACAAACTCCAGAGCCAACTAACTTTATCTCTGTTTTTGTGTAGTATTTGTTGGGTGTGATATGAGTGTTACTGTAGAGTATCTACTTGTATGTGTAATTTAAGCTAGCTGGCTATTCATGAAATGGTAAGGGAAAGCTGTAACCTATCACAAACAATCCTACGTTCCTACCTAACAGCCCTAACCATACACTACTATATATACGTATATACATAGGTAGAGGAAGCCTGTTACCATGCGACCTAAGGTAACAGACGGAAGGTGGGAAGGATAAGGGGTGCAAGGAGTGGATTTTCTCACTGACAGCCTCACAGACTCACAAGACTATCAGATAAGCTGACGGCTAAAGGTGTATTGGCCGCAGTGAGAGGATGCTGTAGTCAGGAGAGTTCCGTCGTTGTCAATGAGACAGCGTTGATGTCTGGATTTCTAAAAACTGGACTGTTTATACAAATTCTATTTACATGTGTGCGAGTATATCTACAGTATAATTTTTAAATGTAAAACAAAGGAAACGTCTACTGAGCAGGCTGGTCTTGCACATTGCTATTCGGTCAGTGCACTGCTGAGTAGTCTATTATCGTGACGTGGTAATTTGTTTATGTCTGGTCAGGTTGTCTGTTCATGTCACGTGAACACAATTCATTTTCAAGAAGTTCTAGGCTTCTTCAATCTAATTTCAAATTAGATTTACTTTTTAGAAAGAAAATAAATTGGAAATGAAACTATTTTTCCGGATTGAATCGCGTATATTTGTTTTTTCAAACAAACCGACGTGTCGGGCCCTTACAGGTCCCATGGTCACGGTTGACTGAGGTGGTACAGTCTTCAACCAGTTATGTCTAATATTAATGCAAACCACCCTATTTTTTCACTATAGTTACAATAGTTATTAATTAAATCCCTTATTTTTAATTTTACAAAAAAAAGATTCCAATTTACGCTACATTCAGTTTTACAAATTATTTTATAGAATGAATTTTTATTAAGTTTAATTTATTATTAATTATTAATAGAAATTAGAATAAACTAAAACATATTAATTAGTACTGCAGTCCTATGTCTGTTTGGGATTTTTCATTAGAGGAAATACTGGATCCCAAACTGTGGTACGGAGAAACCATCTTCCTTGTTGAAATTAGGATGTTTTTTAATTTCAATGGCCTCTCGCAGCTTTTTTCTTTTGCAAGGACCTGGGGTTTGTCAAACTACATTTAATGTGTAGGTTTATCCATGACATGCTCGCAGACTGCAGACTTGTTTACGCGACTGTGTTTGACATCAGCTATATGTTCTTTGACGCGGGTACAAATACTTCGCTTTGTTTGTCCAATGTAACAGAGACCGCACTCACAGTCAAGCTTGTAAACTCCCGCATCCTGTAAGGGGATGTTACATTTCACGGGTCTCAGGAACTGAGAAATCTTCCTCAGGGGCTTGAAATAGGTCTTGATAGATGCACGCCTGAGGACTCTTCCGATCTTGTCTGTAACACCTCTCACGTAAGGTAAGATGGCAGGTCTTCGCTCGACTGTTGGTGGTTTCACACGGGGCCTGCGGCATTGGCGTGGAATCTTCAACTTATTCGCATGTAGGACTTGCTTTATATGCTGAAGTTCCCCTGCCAGATGATTACTGTCGCAGACACCATATGCTCTCTGAAACAAAGATTTGCCCACGGTAGCTAACTGGCTAGGATGGTGATGGGAATTACCATTGAGATACCTATCTGTATGGGTTTTCTTTCGAAATACAGTATGGCCTAAGGTGTTATTAGGATTTCTTTTAATTAAAACATCTAAGAAAGCTAAAGTACCACAATTCTCTTGTTCCATAGTAAATTGGATCTTAGTGCTAAAATAATTAAGATGGTCCAAGAAAGAAGGTATGCTGTCTTTAGGTAATATTGTGAAAGTATCATCAACGTACCGTTTGAAAATCTTCGGCCTAGCTGGGGCCATGGGTAAAACTCGCTCCTCGAAGTCTTCCAAGAAAATATCGGCAACAACAGGAGATACCGGAGCGTCCATCACTATACCCTCAATTTGTAGGTAGAATTCATTATTCCACAATAGATAGCCTGATGTTAGGCAGTGTTCTAATAATTCTGCATATTCAATGGACATATTATGTTCCCTCAGCTTTCTACGTACAATTTCAATGCAGTCTTTTACTGGTAGGTTGGTAAACAGCGACTGAACATCAAAACTGACCATGGTGTCATCATCAGTTAACCGTAGATCTTTGATTCCACTGATGAAATGGTATGAATCCTTCATATGTGTAGAAATGTTCCCTCTCAATGGTGACAGTACCTTTGCCATGTGTTGAGCCAGTTTGTAGGTTGGTGTGTCAATCTGGCTAACTAAGGGACGGAGTGGGATGTCAGCCTTATGTATTTTTGGTAACCCATACAGTTTTGGTGGTTTAACGCAGCAGGGTACATACTCACTTGCATCAAGTTTCAGCGTATCGGAGTGCTTAGATATTAAGTTACTTGTTGTTTTTAATATCTTGGTGGTAGGGTCTTTCTTCACCTTTTTATACGTGCTTTCATCCGATAGTAAGTCAGTTATTTTGCTGTTATAATCTGACGTATTCATGACCACCGTCACGTTACCTTTATCTGCACGGAGGATGACTAATTCAGGATCTTCGCGGAAGATCTTCAGCGCGTTATATTCATCTCGAGTAAGATTCGGTCTGGGCTGTTTATTTGAACGCAATTCGAACTAAAGGTCTTGGCGTATTGCCTCCAAATCTTCCTTTCTCATGTTGTTTTTAACTAGACAATCCTCAACGTTACAAATAATTTCTTCGTATGGAACACGACGAGGAGCCACTTCGTAATTCAAACCCTTTTGTAAAACTGTTAAGGCAGACTGATCTAACGTTTTGTTCGTAAGAACTCGATAAGAAAATGAATTTTTCGCGGCTACATCATTCTTTAAAAATAAAAATGACGATAAGAATTTAGAACATGTTTATATTTAAAAAATTTTAAAACCTTCGTAATACCTAACCTTGAAAAAAAATTTTAAAACCTTCGTATACCAAATATCTTAATTAAGTGTAATCTCTCTTAAGATTTGCTCTTATAGTCCTTATTTTAAGATCATCTGTAGAACAACTGATTATTTTTAGTAAAATTGTTCTATATACATCCAGTAAAGTCTATTAATACTCTAAAAAGTAGAGTTCTTAAGTTTATTCTAGATATATTTAATTTATAGACATTCCGTAGTGTTTGTTCTTATGACAAATACGTTATAGCGCATCTTCAGTAGATTTTATTTAAGAAAATACTACAATTAGGGTTTTTACTCTATTGGACGTTGTAAGAGTTCATGCAAAATGGATAAAGTGAAGAATATTAAAAGATCTGGTGGAGGTGGTGGACGTTGGATATTAAGTCACATCATTCGATACAATCAGCGTTGCCAATTGTTCAAAATCCCCAAAAACCACGGTCAAAATCCCCAAATTCGGGGAGAGCGAAATTCATATTCCCCACAAATTCCCAACATCTCGAGTTTTCACTATTTATTACAAATACATCGCTTAAAAATATAATAAAGAATTAAGAAACTCAAAATGTAATAATCTATTACGTAATAATCTATTCACAGCAAATGTGAATGTAAAATGTAAAACTAATTAAAAAATTAGATGACATTAAATCGTTTATTTATTCTAATTAGATTTCATTTCAACATTAAACTGTAATCAGTCTTTGAAAAAAATTCATTTTTCTTTGTCTTACGTAAATTCATTATTTGTTGTGCGTTTGGTGACACTATGTCAATGTTAAAAATAATCAATGAGTTTCGACCTATATTTAATATTTAATGTTGACGAGTGGTAAGTTGTGGTGTGGCAGTACAAACTGCTTGGCTTTGTTTATCAATAGCTGATATCGTTTTGCATCATACCGGGGTCCGGCCTAAACGGGAGAAAGAATCGCGAACTCAACACGCACCTTCTGGTAATTTTACAATTCAGAGCCAAGCGCTCTAATAATAATTCTATTTAAGCTGCTTGTTAAGAATACGAGGGATGTGCCATGTTGAAAAATACGTCGATATAGTCCATCACAGTGTTTCTAACAGTAACGATCAAACTAGCGATGCATCAGCAATTGATAACAAAATGATAAAATCTTAGAATCCTCACATTTTCCTCACATAGCCCCAATCCCCTAAAATCCTCAATCTAGTTGAAATTCCCCACAATTTGGGGAATTCCCCACAAATTGGCAACGCTGGATACAATAGTCGTAATTCGCGCGCGAGCCGGTCGTGGCCGGCATTTTTGTTTGTTGAGAAATAAATAAACATTGTGAAGTAATTTCGTGTTCTGAAATGACAAAAACAATTGAAATGAACCCGTAAACTACTGTACTTCAATGTTGTGTATGTGTATTGTGCCGTCTATCAATAGAATACAGTGAAATCGTTGTGTGAAATGTGGTTGGCGTGAAGAAATAACATCAATTTTGTAATGAAAATTTTATTTCTTCCGACATAAGTTAGGTATGTCATTAAAATATTCCTTATATTTATGTGATAGGGAATTTAACCACCTCTCTAGTCATATATAACACATTCCATATAATTATACGGAATAATGTTTTTTTTGCGACAAATTGGATTTTTTAAATTGTTTTTTGACCTAGTGTTTTGAAAAGTTTTTTATTGCATAATATGCTCACTATTCTTAATAAAAGTTATAGAACTTTTATTAAGGTTTTGTAATACTACAAAAATAAAAAATCGCTTAGAAACATCGCGTTTTGTAGACAATCATAAAAGATTCATAGGAGTGAATATTCTTCTACAAGATAAACTACACTAAAGCAAGTAAAAATAATTTTCAAAAAGTTTTTCTATAAATAAAGCTATAGACCAAATGCTCCCAACAGAGTTTTGAAAAAAGCTTTAATTCTTATCGCCATTTTTATTTTTAAAGAATGACTATGAAGCAGCCGAAAAACATTTCTTTTCTTTTTAAAAAGTAAATCTAGGTTGAAATTAGCTTGAAGAAGCCTAGAACTTGTCGGAAATGGTTAGTATTGTGAGTTATTTTGTATATTTCAGCTTTCTATAAATATTTAAAACCGAAAATCGATAACTGTATTTTTATTAAGTTTATATTTTATACATAAATATTTAAAATTTAGCGAGCGCATTACTTTTACAGCGGGTTTTACATCACTTTTCACAATGTATTAAAAGTCGCACGTCAATTTGCGCTTTCTAACCGATTAAACATTGCGCGAAAAAGTCAGAAATATTATGTCTAATTTCGCCATGTTGCAATTTTGATAGTTTATATTTTGTAAGCCATTAAACTTGAATACTATTAATACTAAGAGAATTGCGTCTTATGTTTGTAACGCTTTAGTATTTTGGTTTTAAAATAGCATTACTAAGAAAACTATCATAGACTATAAATTATCTAAAAACTGTCTACGAGACTGAATAAAAACTTTCTACATTCTATAAATGGTCTTGTGGCATTCTAGAAGGGTTACTTGAGAACAAAGATAAGAATCACTCTTAAAACTACCTACAGATAGTTTCTCAAAGCACTCTTGTGATCTACTAATAAAGTTGTGCCCACTTTTACTTGAAATTATCTAGAAACCTTATTCGAGATATCTTGAGGGAATTTGAACTCTTAAAATATTCAATCGAATTAAATTCTATTATATATCTTATAGTATATATTTAGATATGAGGTGCTGCTTGATAAGTCTATAAGAACAATTTATTTTTTCTAAACCTATTTATAGAGAACTTTTATCCAAATTTACACCATATTAAGACTGTTTATAGATATAATAGTTTTGAGACATAGAAAGTGTGCTCCTTGGAACACCAGCATCGGTTGTCGGTAGTAGAAGTAGACTGTTATCGTGTCTAGGGTACTCACGTATTTCTTGGGCTTTACCACCAAACATAAATTATATAGTCGGAAACTCATTTTTATAGGGTTTATAGTAAAAACTATACTGGGCGACACTTGCACAAAGCATGACGTCGTAGGTGAGTTAAATGGCGGTTCATGTAAGCGAGTCAAAAAGTGTAACCATATGAACGTTTCAAATTTAAAATAAGAGGCAAATCGTTTTTTATAAACTATTAGCAAACCAGACTGTCCCCACAAATCCAAGTCGGTTAATGTACTAGGACCACATATACGATAATGGCCGACCTCAATCAAATACAACCAGCAGAAATACAATTAGTGATCGGATAATAGGATGATTATATACCTGAAGTTCAATTTTTTCCGTGAATTGTTATTAAAGTGTGGACGCGACTTCTCAAAATACAGTTTTTGTAGGTACTTTTCAATCCCTGGTTCTCTGAGTGGCATGGCATGTGACGATTTTTATATTTGAAGTACATTTTCGAAATATTTTTTTTTACCCGCTAGTACAAAAATCTTGGATCGACGCATTGTGTGGGTTTGTGTTAAAAGATTCTTTAATAGATAGATAGCTTTTTACGATAGTCCTATTTCAATATGGTACTTTTTTCTTTGTAAATATAACTTGTGGGAAATGGTTTAAAGGTACGTCTCAATGACCTCATGAAATACAGGATAGTAAAGACTGAGTTTCAGTAGTAACACTACCAAGAACGTCGAATTTATACTTTAAATTGTCAGGATTTTATGATTACCAGTTCCCTGAATGTAGTAACTTGAACTTTTTCAAGGCGATAGTAGTAGGCATTATTTTAGTGTTCATACTCCATGGTAGACCTCATCGTCACTTTCCATCAGGTGAGATGGAAGTCAAATACGCACATATTATATCATACAAGAAATAACATGACGGTATTCGACCGGAGTTGTGTCTTAGATCGTCAACATTCTCGTCATCCACGATGTGGGTGTTCCCGATTTTATTCAACCAATTAACACGCGGGTATTCTACGTCACAATTACTTTTTCTTTTTTTAATTATTGAACAAAGTTGAATCATGCAGCACATAATGAAAATAATTGCGAATGAGCCCTACAACAAAAGTAGTTAAGTTGAGAAACGTTTGTATCACGGTGTCGAAAACAAGGACGTGTGCGTCTGCGACCCGTCAGGAAACGTAGTCAAATCAGTCACTCAAACAAACCTTTAATTTTTCCCGATAAAATTTAAGATACTCATTTGTATTCTAAAATATGTAACATGATGAGTAGAAAGATTTTATCAAACCTTTCACTTCGGCGTTCACACGAGCAGTCTATCACGTCGGGTTCATGAAATATAAAACACAGCGAACGGGCGAAGCGCGGACGAGGCGGGAGGACTCGACACGGCTCCGTACAAATTGCGCCATGTCGAGGTTGTACTCTGGTCGCGCTCGTTCACCGTATTCGTAATTCTTGACTATCATGCTCAATTGCTCATTGCATCTTTTGATAATATATACAACATTTGTTTCATCGAGAAATTTTCAGGAGTCTAGCTTACTTTACTGTGACAACAAAATCAAATTAGTTGGTATAGCGACTGGCACGGTAAGCTAGAAGACGTCGGTTCGAATCCGGCCGGATCGAAGGAATTTTTTCTGAGTGTTCGATCTTTGTATTAATAAATATAACAAAATCAAACTTTATTTATTTAATTTCAGTAAAAGTGAAAAACTAAACGTTTTATTAAAAAAATTACAAATATGTCATAGCAATTGACGCTCCTAAAAGTTTGTTATTTTACAGTGACTCAAATAAAACTCGGAATAGGTGAAACTAAAACATTTAATTCCGAACGGCCGTTGTTTTGATGATGCAACCAGCCTCTCACTCATCGTAATGGTTTGCGGTGAGATCCCCAACAACAAGTGTCAACGAAGACGCAGGAACAAAGCCGCTCGAATCATTATCATCACAAGATGGCGCGATTTGCACGCGCAGTTTTTATTGTGGACGGTGTTGGCTGATTTCGATTCACAATTACTACTGCATCGCAGGTACGCTATGAGAATAACAAGTTTGCGAAAACCGAAAACTTGTATAAATGGCGCCAGTAATTGAAAGGGCCCCGAGAGAGGGCACGCCACGCCCACTATTCGGGAAATTACAACGTTTGAATAGTGGAAATTATATCAAGATAAATCGACAAATACATATACATAAACAAGCACCGTGCTCAAACGGAATCATATTGGACCCCACGCTGGCACGGGTTCTATGGAAACAGAAACAAATAAAATTAGGATGTGTTTGGGATTTTAGAAATAATACCAGTGTCTAGGCAAGACAAGCTATTTACACAAAGTAGAAGCATAAATAATTAACTATTAAAAGAAACTTACCCAGTGGAAGTTCAATAGTAATTATACTTCACTTGTTCTTCCGAGAGATTATATTTAACTATATTTAACTATATTTAACTATATATTTAACTGCCTCCGTAGCCGAACGGTTACCACGCCGGACTGCCACGCAGAGGTCCCAGGTTCGATTCCCGGGCCGGGAGAAATATTTGTATGGCCTACATTTATATCTCTCGTGAGTTTGGGTGTAATTTGTGGTTGTCTATGTGTGTGTCCATGGCACCCGCGACACAGGGTTTCCCTAGTGCGGGGCTATGTTGAGTGTGAGCGTTATTATTATTATTATTATTATATTAACTTGTAGATGTTCAGAGTATGAAATAAAATAAATATTAATATAATCAACCTTGTTTTAATCTTACAAAGTGCCTACTTTGGAAACAATTGACTAATCATTAAATACATTTAAGTATCAACCTGAGACAGAATTGATCTAGGACAAATTTTCTTCAACCAGAGTATCATCAATGACTGGTCTATTATAGAACGTGGCAAAAACTTTAGATGTTCCACTCCATCCAGTGGTTTTTCGTATTAACTGAAGATTTACTCCTAACCTTTGCGCTGTAGAAGTCGAAGCATGCCTTGTGCTATAAGCATTAAACACTGATGTGTTTATTCCGCTGTGTTCAAGCATAAGTTTTATCCATCTACTAAGTGTCTGAGATGATAAATCTTCGACATTATTATTTTTTCTTATACTTTCTGTTTTGTCTAAATAACAATTAAGTGTCTTTGCCGGACAAATTTTCGGGTTTTCCAGATAAAATGGTAACACCAAGACAGGTTGAGTTCTGTTAACACCAGAAGTTTTTATAAAATCTGGAATTTTAATACGCATTTTGGTGTCGGTTTTTTCCACATTACAAACTTTAATAATTGACAAAGTCTGCATTCTTTGAGCTGTCACTAATACTAACAGTGTAATGAATTTTTTGGAAAGAGTTTTAGAGATATACTTTCATTATGTAATGTATTGAGATAATTTAACACTATAAATGTATCCAAAGTACCAAAGCAGACTTGTGAGTATTCGTCAACGTGAGGTATTTCAAAATAACCGATGGTGAAGAATCAAAATAATCATAATTGTGTTGGGTACAAAAAGTATACCATTCTTTCAAACATGATTGATACTTCTTGAAAGTATTTATAGAGATAGAATCTAACGCTTCGACGGGAGCTCCTCTTCTTATTAACGCTTCCCGGACAAAACTCCTGCCATCAAAGGCAGGGTTTTGTGTAGCGGATGTTGTACTCTGGAAGAAGACGACAACAAGCGTAAATTAGCATTTAGAATGATAAGCTCAGAGTCAAGTAATAGATTAAATAAGGGAAACCAGGGCTGATTCGGCCAATTAGGTGCCACAACAATGCCCCTCGCAGTTTCTGATACAATTTTAGACAATACTTTTAAAATTAAACAAAAGGGGGGAAATGCGCAAAATAGAAACCCTTTTCAGTTAATCGTAAATGCGTCAATAGCTATAGAATTTGGATCGCCGTGGCAAGAGACGTATTTTGAACATTTGTGATTTAACCGGCTGGCAAACAAATCAATTTCAGGCTCACCTAGTTTCTGTACAATAGTTTTGTAAGCAAAAGTATTGAGTTGCCATTCAGTATCCTCATTTCTTTGTCTGGATTCAGAGTCAGCGACCGAATTGTCAGCTGATGTTATGTACGAAGCGAATACGAAATTACGTCTAGCTTCACACCATTCCCATATGTCTCTAGAGGCTTTATTTAAATGTGGATACTGAATGCCACCCATTCTGTTTATGTAGGCAATAGTAGTTTTATTGTCAATGCGTAAAAGCAATTCCGAATCATAAAACTCTTTACCGAAAATTTTCAAAGCAAAATAAGCCGCGATTAATTCTAGCTCATTTATATCTTTCCTGGCTTCGTCGGCGGACCAAAATCCACCAGCTCTTTGACTATCACAAGCAGCACCCCAATCGCTCATAGATGCGTCAGGATATATTTCAATAACATAATTAGTTTTACGTATAAATAGGAAATGAAACTATTTTTCCGGGTTTAAATCGCGTATATTTGTTTTTTCAGACAAACCGACGTTTCGGGTCCTTTACAGGTCCCATGGTCACGGTTGATTGACCAGAGGGTGCTTTTGTAAAACTGCATGAAGCACAAAGAGTTGTCTCACTGTCAAAACTCTAGAGATGGAATATAATTCTTTAGTAGGAAATCTGTAGGGTTTGGAGTGAATGACTTTGAGAACAGCTCTCTGTGCTCTCTCAACCTTGAAAAAGAACTTTTAGTAGCGCAGCCCCAGACTGGCACACAGTAGGTAAGGACTAATTCGCAGAGAGCTGAATAGATCATGTTTTATATTTCCGTACCGGCGGACTGTCGGATTGTTTTAAAAATATGTATAAGGCGCCTAACTCTCGTGGAAAGCTTATCAATTTCAAGTGACCAATTTGGATTACTATCTATGTAGACACCAAAGTGTTTTATATTGGATGTTTGGGATATGGGAGTGCAGTTACAGTTATTATTAATTCTATTACATTCAGAGTGGAGATACAAATTATAATATGGATGAGGTTTACTGTTATTCCTAATGGAGAAGGGGATGAAATTTGTTTTGGAAAAGTTTAATGTTAGAAGATTCTGAGTCAACCAATTATTGATAATGATCAAGTTACTCTCCGCGGTCGATTTTATCTCAGCCTCAGATAATTTGAGTAATTTTTATTATAATGCGTAGGTACCAAATTATTGTTCGCCATTTCACGGTTAGGATTGTGAAGATTGAGAAGAATTAATTAAATTAATTAATTAATTAAATTAATAAAATAATTGAATTAAAGTAATTTAAAATAATGAGCCATGATAATATTGATCCTGTTATTAGGAGTTTGAGAACTACGAGTGTATGGTACTATGGTGATTTGGTAGATGAAGTGTGTAAAGGTAAAGTGTATTTGTAATTTTTATTGTATGATATAGAGCTAAATGTAACATTAAGAGAAAGAGGAGACTTAATATTAGATGCAAATTTAATGTAGTTAATTATAATAATATAGAATCATTGCTGTCTTTGGAGCTCCTGTAGAAATTGCTCAGATTTGACAAGAATGAGTTTCGCACCGTGTTCCTTTCGGAGGAAAACTTTGCCGTTGGCAGACCAGCAGAACTCGTATTTGTTGAGTTTTGCGAATTCTCTAGCTAAGTAAAACAGCTTCTTCGTAGCGCTCAGTAGATATTCTGCGATGTAAATAGGCTGGAGTTTTCCCTGGCATCCTATCAGCGAGCAGTTTAAACGATCTTCTTTGGATCGGGCCTTGTTGTAACTTTTCGCTGCGGTAATAATCTGGTCTTTATCTTGCACAGAGATAAATTCTACTACAATAGATTTAGTAGTCCCTGGTTTGCCAGGAATGCGATAGATGTCGCGGATACCTTTGTTAGGTGTTTGAAGGATTATACCGAGTTTCGACACCATCTGGTTGAGGTTAAATGTGGACTCTAGTTCAGAGGTTGGTACGTTACGTATCTCAATAGAAGAGCCGCGCGAGCACTGTCCAATATCTGTGATCTTTTTTTCCAGTTCATTGATAGTGTACAGATATTCTTTTTTCTCTTTTTGCAATGTGCCAATTTGTTTATTCATGTCTTCGAACTTCTTATTCATGAACGTCATAGATTTTTTTTCAGTTTCAAAGTTGGACTTCTGAATTGCAAGATTTTGGATTTTCAATTCAGCGATATCGGAAGTCAGCTTTGACATAAAGTACACTTTGCTCAGTAAGAACACGATTCAAGTTAGCTTCTTGCTCGACTTTCCATGCATTGAGAATTTCTTTGATATCGTCCTTTAGTTCACGCATTTCACCGCCAGGTGAGGTGGTGGGACAAGGTCTTTTAGAGCTTCGATTTTGAGTATTCACATTATTGTGGTCAGAGTGCAGTAGAGAATGGGGAAGATTCGGTTCAGATTGGGCTTGGATCAACGGTGAAGCAGGCGGCGGCGTACGACGGAGAGACATTTTGTGCAGGAAATCAGAGTGTGCTGTATTTGTCTCGCTTCAAAAACCCGCTAGGGGAGCACCTTATGATTCTGGTGTTTAGGTGCGACAAAGAGATACCGAGGTAAGCACTAAAGTGGAGGGACTAAGAACAAAAACCAGTCGTGCGAGAAACCGGTCGCCCAGCCAATTGTCCTTAAGGCAGAGGTATATCACGTTGGTCGGTCTAAAACAGTGTCGACCAGAGACGATAGACTCGATTGATGTATGTATGTAACGGCCGTAACACTGAGGTCGGGAGCACTGGTTTCACTCAAATAACTCGCGAGAACACGACCATTTGACACGGCGACTCTGGCGAAACTGAATAAATTTTTTGGCGGAATTTGTTCAAGAGTTTTAAATTTAGAATCATTCGTTTGTCACCATTTGGTTTTTCCAATAAAAAAATATCTTACACACGAATTGGTTTTTACAGGGTGAACATTTACGTACTACGGTCCCGGTCCCGGCCGGTCCGCATTAACTTATCGATCTCTTTTAAAAAGTTATTGTCCTCTACGGCGTTATGCGGCCAAGTGACAAGAGGTTCATTTTGTTGAACAGCTCGAGAGAACGGTATTTTAAATCATTTTACCCACGACAATATAGTCGCGTCGTTAGTAATTCGTTTCCATTGTAAGTAGAAATATCTAATTCCTGTAAGTACCTGATCCATTAATATCGCCTCGCTGGCGGTGGAGCCCTCGCAGTCCGTGCGGACTGCCCGCGGCGCGGTGGCGGTGCCGGCGCGGCGGCGGAACGTCTCTCGCGGTAACCGCCCGCCGTTGTCGTTGCGTACGCTGCTGGCTGACGCGACGGACCCTCTCGTTTAAAGTTGTCCTCGACGTGTTAGGTTCGGCAACGTTGTCGATAGGGCCGCGTTGTGAAAGTCTTGCACTTTTATTTTAATTTTGTCCGCTGCTGATCTTGAACATGCCTTGATTGCTTTTAACCCTACATAGCACCCAGTGACATATCTGGGACAACCACTTCAATAGCTC
>NW_020655286.1:0-4507 GCF_003589595.1 Hyposmocoma kahamanoa
TATTTGAGAGTATATTAAAAAAGAGAAAATTTTATAATATAAATCTGACGATCTATATGCATTTCCAAGATTGATATTAGAAAGAAATTTTTCAAAGGTTTCCAAATAGTGTAAGCTTTTTGTATTTATGCATTGGTATGGAATTAATATTAGTGAGTGATTTAACTGAATCATTGACTCTTCAATTTAATTTTAGAAATAAATAAAAGTATGTTTCTTTATATATCGTATTTTTTTAAGTCATTTGCTATTTTTAATTTGTGACTCTCAATGTCAACGTTAATGTCAGAAGTAACAGCTTTACTGACTGTAGTTGGTACTAAAATGAATTGGTTTTTAAAATATCGAGTTCTTAGGTTTTCGCGATTGTTACACAAAGGAAATGAAACTATTTTTCCGGATTTAAATCGCGTATATCTGTTTTTTCAAACAAACCGACGTTTCGGGCCCTTTACAGGTCCCATGGTCACGGTTGACTGAGGTGGTACAGTCTTCAACCATTTATGTCTAATATTGATGCAAACCATCTTATTTTTTCACTATAGTTACAATGGTTATTAATTAAATACCTTATTTTTAATTTTACAAAGAAAACATTCCAATTTACGCTACATTAAGTTTTACAAATTATTTTATTGAATGAATTTTTATTAAGTTCAATTTATTATTAATTATTAATAAAAATTAGAATAAACTAAAACATATTAATTACTAACTGCAGTCTTATGTCTGTTTAAGATTTTTCATTAGAGGAAATACTGGATCCCAAATTGGTGGTACGGAGAAACCATCTTCCCTGTTGAAATTAGGATGTTTTTGAATTTCAATGGCCTCTCGCAGCATCCTGAGTAGATAACGGACTTCTTTTGCAAGGACCTGGGGTTTGTCAAACTTCATTGAATGTGTAGGTTTATCCATGACATGCTCGCAGATTGCAGACTTGTTTACGCGGCGGTGTTTGACATCAGCTATACGCCCTTTGACGCGGGTACAAATACTTCGCTTTGTTTGTCCAATACAAGAGAGACCGCACTCACAGTCAAGCTTGTAAACTCTTGTATCCTGTAAGGGGACGTTACATTTCACGGGTCTCAGGAACTGAGAAATCTTCCTCAGCGGCTTGAAATAGGTCTTGATAGATGCGCGCCTGAGGACTCTTCCGATCTTGTCTGTAACACCTCTCACGTAAGGTAAGATGGCAGGTCTTCGCTCAACTGTTGGCGGTTTCACACGGGGCCTACGGCATTGGCGTGGAATCTTCAACTTATTCGCATGTAGGACTTGCTTTATATGCTTAAGTTCCCCTGCCAGATGATTGCTATATATCGGGTTAAAAAAGGAACATTTTTCTAAGTAAATAAATAACTATGTATTTGACAAAAATACATATCTCGAATATATATAAAGAAGGAAGGGACAATATTCCTAGTTTTTTAAATTGGAGTTTACAGCTATCTCGCATACCAGCACCACACATCGCCTTTACGCACTTCTTCTGTAAGATAAAAGCTCGACTTTTATGAACAGAGTTACCCCAGACAACAATTCCATACCGCAGAGTCGAACACACATAACCGTGGTAGGCCATCAAAGCAGTTTTCTGGTCACAGATGTTTTTTACCGGTAAATTGCGTACACAAATTTGTTGATTTTTTCACAAACTGATTCAACATGTTCTGTCCAGGTCAAATGTGTGTCGAGCATGGCATCATGCCATGAATCTTCTTCGTTGTGGTTGACTTTACTATGGGACTATTGTTGTGTGCTATCTCCATTGCACACGACAATAGTCCCATAACAGTGTAAACTCTCCAGTTTTGCAGGATTTTTATTTTGATTTAGGTATTGTAGAAACGTAGTTTTTGACAAGTTTACTCGAAGGTTGTTGCATTCCAACCAATTTACTACTCGTTTGATAGTTTCGTTAATTTCGAATTCTAAATCAAGTCTCGGCCTTTTGTAAACTACAATTGATAGGTCGTCCGCAAACATATATTAAGGATATTGTGTGACTATGGGCAAATCGTTAACATACAGAATAAATAAGAGAGGACCCAGGACTGATCCTTGAGGCACCCCAACACTATTGATTTTAAAGCTAGATCTGCAAGCAACGTACTACAAATGTTTATTTACATTGTTTACTTCCACGCATTGAGTTCTCCCATGAAGGTAATTAGCAATTAAATCATTTACCCTACCTCATATTCCGTACATTTCCAGTTTGGATAGCAATGTATTGTGACATACAAAATCAAATGCTCTATTCATGTCAAATAGAATGGAAGTGACAGGTATCCTTTTATCCATACAAGTTAAAATCTCTCTAATAAACGAATAACAAGCTAAGGTAGTGGACTTGCCCTTCTGAAAACCATGTTGTTCAGGTGTTATCACTTGAAACCTGGTAATAAATGACTTAAGATGTTTTCCCTAACCTTAGACAAAACAGATATCAAAGTTATAGGTCGATAATTTTGCAAATTTTGTTTATCATCTTTTTAGACAAGTGATTTTTTGAAAGTTGGTGGGAATATTGCACGTTCAAAAGACAAATTAATGAGTTGTGCCAAGATGGGAGCTGATTCGTCAGAGCAGGCTTTAATGATGTTAGTAGGTATTTCATCATCACCTATTGAGTGCGTATTATTAAGCAATTTGATCGTTTTTTAACTTCAAAACTTAAAAAAAAAAACTGCAACACTTTCAAAAACTTCTTTTTTAAAATCAGTGGGCGATAAGAAAATTGTAGAACTATTGTGTGTTAGCAACCCGAGGTGACATTTTTTTAATAATTTAGATTCGTTGTTAATTAAATTAATAAAATGGTTATTGAATTCATGTGCAATGTCTACAGGATTGTTTAGTTTAATATTCTTCACTTTTATACATTTTTTTATATTTTTATTATAATTAGAATTTTTATTATTAATTATATTCCATGTTGCCATACATTTATTTTTCGCTTCATTAATATATTTATTATTGTTAATTTTTTGCGCTTCATTAACATTTTTTAGTAGTTTATTGTAATGTCGATAAGCAGACTTTTTTGCAGGGGATTTATGTTTGTAATAAAATATTCGCATTTTCTTTTTTTAGCACACGAAAGTCTGAGTCCTTTTGAGAGCCAGGTCAATTTAGGCGAGAAACATTTTATCTTTATTTTATATTTTGGAAAACATAAATTATATAATAATTGTAATTCATTATGAAATGTCGAGAAAATTTGTTTCGGGCTACCAGATTGTAAAATACTAGACCACGGATATGTTGCCAAGTAATACTTAATTTTTTAAATATTATTATGATTTAGATCTCTTTTCATTTGATACCAGTACGTCATAGATTTTTTCCGCTTTCAACAGGTACAGATAGGAACTGTGCTGTGTCATGGTCAGACAACTTCAGTTCCATTGTTTTACCTACAGCATCCTTAACGGTGCTAGCAAAGTGATCAATACAACATTTTTCGCGTGTAGGTATATGGATATGTAGATCAAGGTTGTGGCATTGCAGGATTTCTTTTAAGCGGGCTGCATTTTTTCCATTACTTAAGGTATTGATATTCCAGTCTCTTGTTAAAATTATGTTTTTTTTCTTAGCTCTTAAGTTCTCCAATAAAAGTTCAAGTTTCTCAAAGAATACTTCAATATCTGCGTCAGGAGTTCGATATATGCATATCAATATAAGTTTATAATTTAAGATTTCTACCCCACAAGACTCAAAAGTGCGTACCGAAGCTAATTTTTTTTACAAAACATAATTCCCTCAACTATACAAATCGGACACCTAAAATACATACACCTCCACGTTTCTTTTTCTTCTTTTGTAATACTCTACCAAACCTCGCGCCTAAATTATAACCATTAATCTGTATATTAAATTCGTGTCCCAGCGGAATAAATGTTCCTGTTATACAAATTAAATCAATAGGTTTTGTATAATCTCTATACATGTCGTGAATAGCAATTTCTAACAGTTCTCTTTTATTCAGAAGACCAGCTATATTTTGATGCATAATGTGTATTATCCTAATGTTATTTATAAAAAAGGATTGGTATCAGGTATATATTGAGGTTTTTGTTGGGGATATTCTTGACTTTTTATATATAAAGATGGTTGTGTTTGTATGTAGTTACAGGGAGTAAATAATAAGTCACTAGTTTGGCATCTTTTGTGTGATAGCTGACACAATTCTCTAGTCACACAGCATAACACAGATTTCGTGCAAAGAATTTGGTATCACACTTTGACCTTTTGTAATACATCTTTACAAAAGTGCAATTCCCCTATTATATTCCTTGAGAAATTAGTTCTAATTCAAAGTTCAGACTTGTATTATTTAAGTATGCGTTGATAGGTAATGCACATATAATAATAATATTAGTATTGGTCATCGTATTCAGCCATTTAAGTAGCTTTGTTTTTAAATAAAATGAGTTTGTATCATTCATCCACCAGCAATTATGAGATAGGTAATCTTGCTTAGTGAGATGAGCTGCAT
>NW_020655286.1:4517-11156 GCF_003589595.1 Hyposmocoma kahamanoa
ATTTTCTCCGGACTTGAATAATGATTAAGCCTAGTATTATAATAAATATACAATGTTTCTTAAAATTAAGTTCAATACAATTTTTCATCTATACATACTTTCCGTGCTGGATCTACACCTCTGGATTTTTTTTTGTGGTGAGAGCAGGGGTATTATTTAATTACATATTTTTTGGAATAAATTTCTGTTCACCCGATAATGTTTAACAAGTTCTATGTCTGTCAGAGACCGCAGGGGTTTCTCCCTTATGCGTCTCCTAGCTCTCTGTTCATCTATGAGCTCATCACGGATCGCCTCTTCTATTAAAAATAATTTTGACATTATACTGACCGACGAGCAGTAATGTAATTCAGTCAATCAATAATTCATTCCGGCTCGGAGCGTTGGTTGCTCTTACCCCGAAGGACTTTCGAATCAACGTTGGCCGTACTTCGTTGGCCATAAGCAACGCCGGAACGACTAACGTGAATGTAGAATGCAAGTAGAATGAATGAAAAAATAGGGTTCTCTATGATGGACATACTGTAAAAATCAAAAGTATGTTGTAAAATCAACATTTTACAAGAAATATGTTATTTTTATGTAAAATACTAATATTGTAACTTACAATATGCTATTACCAATATATTTTTGCAATATAAAATATATTCTAAGTGGCTAATTAAACATTTATAATTTAAAGTGTCACCGCCATGAAGCATTTGTCCTCAGTGGGACAGAAGTCAAATACACACAAAAAAAACTTCTAAAAATAATAGTAGATAATATACATAATCCAAATGAAATATATTTAAAATATTGTGTATTAAAGTTGAATGTACACGCCATTGCTGCCTAAATTGAAATGCTCCGAGAGTTCATGCAGAAGCATCAATATTTTGACGTAGTTGTCTGCTACAAGATCTGAAGGGAAATAAGTTAATCGCCATATTATTTACGGGCTAGCAGGCTCCACCAAGACTAGCTCCAGCAAGTGCTAGCAGTAGGTATGTTTTTAGATTTTGTATCTTTGTTCTTATTTATAATTTCTAGAAAGTGACGCTCATCAATCCATGCTCAATCTATGTATTTGGGTATAGTCGCTTGGGCCTATCTTCTCTAAGCAATAAAAATGTGCTTTGGTAGTTTTCATTACGTATACGCACGAGCATATGTTAATAAGAAATTATTTCAGGCCAAATTATATTATTTTGAGTTAATGTTTGCTTTTATTACGTTTTCAACAGGGTAAAGCGGCATGATAGCGAAAGGGCGGAACTTACTCCAGGCAGATGTACTTAACTTGATAGCAGCAGCAGTTGCAGCATTAAGGTGTTTTATAATTATTAAAATAAAAAAGTTTATTGTGTTCACTCGTTTATTCATTTTCAATCGTTACACCAAGTGCAAATTTTATATTTTACATAGGTATGACTTATTAGTATATGATTGAATACACAACTAGTTAAAATTCAAACACAAGTTGCTCTACAACACTAGAAATTATTTCAGGCCTTTCAACCTCTTGATGGCGTCACTCGCAATATCATACGTCGCAATTCCGTTATATATTGAACTCAACATAATATGTTGAGTTGAGTTGCCCATGTATATAAAAATACATGAGCAATTTACGGTGTGTTACTTCCATAAAAACTGTTACTTACTTAAAAAACGTTACTTACTTACGTGTTACTTACTTTAAAAAATATTTTTTTTACTGAAGTTTATACCAGTTTGTGTACGACACAATCTAGGACATGCTTACGAATGAACGTAATGTGCAATCTGACAAACAAACTACATATGCAGATAGAGAAATAACTTTCCTTGGTGGTGGTGGGTCAATAAACTTAGAATATTTTTGAACTCCCTGTGTGTTACATCCTCAAAAGATTATTATATAAATTCTCGCAGCAAGCCGGTAATCGCTTACAACTTTGCCATCAATAAGCGATACCAAGAAACTGCGATTCCTTTGACGTCGTCTCTCTACTTCATCTTCACGTATTTCTTGTCCGAGCGCCTCCACAACTAACAGTATTCACGATTTTTTTTACACAAACGATGATGTACAAACGATACTGCTCGGGCTACCATTGGTTTTATGTCAGTTCTACGATGAAAATAATGTCAAAATACGACACGGAAGCTGTCATTTGGCGTTTCGGAGTAAGGTATCTACAACTACTTGTGTCACATCGCGATCTTCGACTCGTCGTTACTTCCGGGTCCGATACGAAGCTAAAACGATGATTGTTGCTTCATATTTCGTGATATGACGTGTTGAGGTTGTGATGTCCGATACACGTTGTCAAAAACCTGTCAAAATGGCTTTTCATAGTAGCTTTATCAACGTCCGATATCGGACACCCATATAAATCACGCGTTTCATTCCGCAATCGTTCCACAATCGGACACATAACGCGTTTCATAATAAGAAATTATTAAAACGAAGGATGTACGCAGCTACGTGTATCGGATTTTACTTTTGGGAGTAGACGCCCTATTGGGAATAAGTTAGGCAGACAGATAATATTGAGATAGTATTATAGTCATATATACAGAAGCACATCAAATCAGACTCGTGTACCTGTGCAAGTTATTTCCATTTTTATACTGATATTTTTTGAAGTATTTTTGCAATGCCTAAGCACACAAGATGACATTATTTAATTGTTTCAAAGATGAGAACATACGAATTACTAAAATGTAAATGAAAAACATTGCTGTCGAGTTGTTGAAATTTTTGATGTTATGATAATTACTATTCCTTCCGGAAAGGCAAATTTGTATAGACTATGTATGTGTCTGCAATTTCACTCATCCTTGAAAACCGAAAGATGGTAATGCTCGCCATTACTGCTTAGCGGTAGAATTCGATGAAAAGCCGTACTTCCCTGGTCGAACTCTTTCACTAGGAGCTCTACTGCATCTCCCATCTCTCATGACCCCCGTACGCGGGACGATTTGTCTTCATGGTTCGTCTTTTCAGACAACGACTTGACTTGAACGATACGATTATCGTAACGATCGATCGAATCGATTGCAGACGATTCCGTATAAGAGCATTTGCGCACTTCGTCCTATTCGTATCAAATCCGAATCCGAGAAATGACGGTCCAAAATGTTACAGGTGACGGAAATGTCATTTTATCTTTAGGTGTACAAAAAAGTTTTCGTATTTTCTCGGATTTGAATCGGACTTAGTGCTCAAGCGACATCCAATGCGTTCGAGTTTTCTAGATTTGTATAGTCTCGAATCAAAAATCGGATGCCTGCGCAAATACGCTTAGACACATTTTAATATATATTATAGAATTTCATAGAAATATAGGAAATACCTAGTCTAATTCACGAATAGTATACCAGTACATCTCATCGGGGCATTATGCAAATTTAACCCTTAACTTTGTGCATCGGTAAATCGACCGAGTTCCGCCAATATCGAAGGGTGAATAAATTTAAAAACCTCTTAGCACCTCAACTGAAAAAAAGGGAAACACGATAAGCGACTTTTAAAACAACTGCCATCTTAAATTTTTAATGTTATTTTTTGTTACTACTAAGTAACAAAAAATAACATTAAAAATTTACACCAGGCATATTTACTGATAGATAGACAGATTTTACTACCTTCATAATCGAGTGGCTTACACACCGTTTTCTTGATGTCGCTATCTCTGAGGTCCCAGGTTCGATCCCCGGCCTTGTCAGTGTAGAAAAACTAACTTTTCTAAATTGTCTAGGGTGTTTATGGTACCGTCGTTGTTTCCGATTTCCATAACATAAGTACTATAGTTACGCACTTTGAGAACGTAGCAACCTATAAAAAACAAAATAAATCCATATAAAATGAGGAGAAAAATAAAGAGCTTTCAAGATGAATCCATGAAGACTTATCTACAACATCTAACGAATGATCGATCTACAGATTTCTCCCTCTGGAAGGTAACAAAAAACTTGAAAAGACCGATAACTCAAGTCTCTCCTATCAGATGGTCAAATGATACGTGGGCTATAAGCAATGAACAAAAGCCCAAAAGACTTGCTCAACATTTGGAAAAAATATTTCAACCAAATCAATCAGATTCTACTAATTTGGTTCTTGGAGAAATAAACTCGTCACAACAACTCGCTGGAGAAATAAAACGCGTTACCCCCAGGGAAGTACAAAGGGAAATAAAAATGAAAATTAGTAAAAACAAATCTCAATTGGATACGACCTTATTTCTGGTGAAATTCTACATAATCTGCCTCGAAAAGCAGTAGTAAAAATGACTACACTAATAAATGCCGCCTTTAGATTAGAATTCGTTCCTGAATTGTGGAAAGTTGCAAAAGTAATAATAATCCCGAAACCAGGTAAACCGCCTCATGACGTCACGTCTTACAGGCCTATGTCATTATTACCCATGATGTCAAAATTATTTCAAGAGACTGAAACCGATTCTATATGAAAATAAACTTATACCAGATCACCAATTCGGTTTTAGAGAAAGTCACTCCACTATTGATCAAGCACATAGAATAACTAATACCCTAGAACAGGCAATGGAGGAAAAGAAAGTTAAATTCGCAATTTTTTTAGATGTTGCACAAGCTTTTAATAAAGTTTGGCACGAAGGTCTAATTCATAAGTTAACAAATGTATATTCCATATCAACATGCAAATCTTCTGGAATCCTATTTAACCAGTAGGTATTTCAGAATTAGACAAGAAGACGTATATTCAGAGCTAAAAGAAATAAAGCTAGAGTGCCACAAGGAAGTGTCTTGGGCCCAATTCTTTATCTTTTAAATACAAACGATATACCCGAACCAATTGACAATACCATTGCTACTTTTGCGGATGACAGCAATTATGGCTGTAGGAAACAACCACAAGGAAGCGGTCAGTAAAGTTGAAAAAGCCATTAACCAATTCGGTGCACATTGACTTTAGTTAGAAAAAAATTATTACTATCCATTGTACATTGGAAACAAACAGGTACCCTACGCAAATAATTTACGGCGGTGTTCAAGGCTACATTTTTTTCCGTTCCGAGTCACCTACAAGCCTCTTGGCACGCTTGTCAATTGAATCCAAGGTGGACAGTTGATATGTAGCAGAGCCATCCCAAAGGTGACACAGTACTCCATACACGACCGGACTTGTATTTGATACAGCTGAAGCTACTGTCCCGGTGTGAAGTAATGCCTCACCCTGCAAAGGATGCCAAGCTTCCTGGCTGCATTTTTGGCCACGGATTCAATGTATAGAATGTTTACCGGACGAATATAACAATAAACAGTTCATAGATGAGAAATAACATTCATATTTCGCACCCTTGGTATAATAAGGCACATCTAGTAGCAGTAGAGCTCCTTGTGAAAGAGTTCGTCCAGTGAAGTACTGCCACCTTACCTATTTCAGCCCCTAAGCAGTAATGTGAACATTACTGCGTTCCGGTTTCGTAGTAAGGGTGCTGGTGAAATTACAGGTACATGGGACTGGTCAACTCAGTCAACGTCTCAGGGTGTCGGGCGCAGTGGTAGTGCCCTTCAAGTGTTGGTAATTTAAAGCTCTGAGTGGCACTGTTATGGACAGACGTGTCGCTTACTCCCAGGCGCAGAACTCGTTCGTCCCATTACTTAGTAAGTATTATAAAAAAAAACATGTATAAACTAGTCTTTAAACGTCCATTAAGCCTTCCTGGATTGAATTGCATGTTATTATCAATTTTTGAAAACACGGGTTATATGGAAATTGACATTACTAAAAATAAAAACCCTACCTCAAAAGTCAAAAAGTCATTCATCCCCTAGTTTGCCACTCTTAGAGGTGGCATATTTTGTTCAAAATTGGGAAAATAGGACCACGACTGAGGTACCTTTTTTCCAACAAAAAAGAATATCAAAATCGGTTCACAAATGCCGTAACATATATGCAAAAACAAATATACATTCACTGTGTCCGGCCAAACATTACACATACAAACATGTTGAATTCACGTACATTTACTGACCAGCAATTCAACAGACTAAACCAGATGTAACATGTTTTTTTGAAGTATCATATGGTCGTGTAATAATTGTGAAAATGTAACCAAATGTTAAAATAATAAAACTAAGAATTAACGTCAATAATAGATATAAAAAAATGACAAAAATTAGACAATGAAGTTAGGAATTCACTATTTAAAAATTCGAATTTGTAAGTTGAACAATTATTTCCTTTACGGTCGGTGTAATGTGGCACAAAGGCCACTTACAGCGTTTTGCTCGAGACTTCAATAAGCAAGCTGCCAAAAACTTTATATTTACGCCGGCAATATATTTTTTCTTAATCGAAGAAAGTACTTGGAATTCTTTTAATAAGTTCGAAGTTCCTCAAGTTTAGATAAATTTATTATTTATTGCCTGGAAAGGCTCTGTTTTCTAATGATGACGTTTATTTTTTGAACAGCCTGTATTATAACAAAACAAATACATAATATAATTATTAATACAAAGATCGAACAACAACACTCAGAAAAACACTCAGAAAAAATTCCTTCGATCCGGTCGGATTCGAACCGACGTCTTCTTGCATACCGTGCCAGACGCTATACCAACTAAGCCACGGAACGAACCAACGGACCTCACGAATTTTTCTATGTGCTTGCGTCGTGTCTTTGT
>NW_020655287.1:0-12748 GCF_003589595.1 Hyposmocoma kahamanoa
GTGTTTTTCGTAGTCTCTTTTTAATTTTCTCAGAAGTTTGTTACAATAATTCCGATATCTGGTATATATTAATTTTAATGAATCGTTTTCGGGTGATTTTCTTACGTCCCTATGGAGTTTATCTCGATGACGAATACACCGAACTAGTCCTTGTGTAATCCACGGTTTAATGTTTCTTACTTTTTTGGGAATTTTTATAATGTGAGTATGAAGAGTAGTAATGTTCTGTATGATTGATATTAGAGCATTTGCAGATTCATTTGCATCGGCTAACGTAAATATCTTAGAAAAGTCTGCCTTGGCAATTTCTTCATAAACAGCGCGATTGTCAATACGGGTACATGTACTACAACTTTTTAGAGGTGTGGAATCGTCCAAAGCAAGTAGGACGGGCATATGATCAGTGACGGGTGATTGAATAACTAGTGTAATTGCTGGATGTTTAGATTTAATTAAGACATGGTCTAGACAATTATTATATCTAGTTGGTATTTGGTGTGCAGGCAGGATACCATGACATGCTAAGAGAGTGAGATATTCATTTGTAAGGTCTTCGTGATTGGAGGGTTTGATATCAATATTGACATCACCTATGATTGCAATTTGCTTATAACTGGGGATGTTTGATAGAACACTGTTTAGGCTACTCAAGAAGTTGTTATGAGCCTCAAGTGTGTTATAAGATGGGGACCTGTAAAGTGCTACTATTACTAGGTCTGCGCCTAAACGACATAACAAGCAGTTACTGTTCATAAAGTCCGGTTCTATGGTGAGGCAATTCAAGTCACATTTACTATATATCACTATGCCATCATTTTGATTTTTAATATTTTTAGTTAGATTACTTTTATATCCCTCTAGGATGGGTAGTTTATTTACTTTGGATAGCCAACATTCGGATAAAATTATTAGGTCACAGTCAAAGTTTATTCGTGTTAAAAGCACACGTAACTGATCGAAATTTTTATTAATACTACGGATATTTAATTGTAATATTTTAATTGTTTTTTTAGCTAAGTTTACAAAGTTGGAGCAATTTTCCGGGTTACATATATTGGATTGGGCAATTTCCGATGACTCAATGTCATCAATAACATTACTTATATTATTAGCCATTGGAGCAGATAAAGAATTCACGAAAAGATGTGCTATTTTTCAAAATATGAAAAGAATGTGATACGTACAACAAACAATCTAAATAATTACTGCAGTTTTTAATTGGAAGATTTTCTAATGATTTGTGAGCAAGTGTGGGTGATTATATGGGAGTTGTACAAGGGTTTGAGTGTGATGTGTGTATGTTTGAAAAGTATTCTTGTATGTAATGTGTGAAATGGTATTATATAATAATAAT
This sequence comes from Hyposmocoma kahamanoa, assembly GCF_003589595.1. NCBI lineage: Eukaryota > Metazoa > Arthropoda > Insecta > Lepidoptera > Cosmopterigidae > Hyposmocoma > Hyposmocoma kahamanoa. The sequence goes on from NW_020655287.1 coordinate 1,355, forward strand.
AATGAGGTTAAAGTACTGTTAAGTATGTGTTTCATAGAATTGTTCAGAAATAAAGCGTGATAAATGACATAATTTAGTGCCAATAAACATAATAACAATAGCAACGTAAGAAAAGATCCATATAGTCATTGTCTAATTTGCAGTTCCTTCAAGGCTGTCTCTGATTTCACGAGTATATGTTTGTCTCCAGAATGTTTCCTCATGAATATATTGCCGTTTGATGTCCAACAGAAGCTGTAACCGTTTTGTTTTGCAACAACCCTTGCCTGGTAAAAAAGTGTCCTAACATTGCCAGGTAGATGTTCATCAACATAGATCGGTTGTTTTTTTCCTTGTATTCCTACGTGGCTAGTGTTCAGCTTATTTTCTTTCTGTTGTTTATTATTAAACGTGCGTACAGTCGAAAGCAGGCCGATTTTTGACTGTACCGTAGAAAATTCTGCGATTATGAGGTTGTTAGTACCAGATTTCCCAGATCTGCGATAAACATCTCGTATGTCAGACGAACAGATAGGAAAGTTTACGGTATTTCCGACCGCGGTGATTATTTTAATTAGGTCTGAAGGAGTCTCCTTTTCGCCGGTGGGAACATTGCGAATCTCAATACTTGATGGACGAGATTTGTGTTGAATGTCCTGTATCTTCCTCTCCAGAGACTCTGTGTATAATCTGTTTTTCTTTAGATCTTCCTGCAGGCTCTTGTTTTGGCTTTTTAAATCCTCATATAGTTCGGTCACAAACAATATAGACTTTTCTATTTCACTATTTGACTTTTGTATATTGCCATTTTGAACTTTTAGTTCGGCCATATCTTTCACCAAGCGTGATATCAAAGCTGTTTGGTCAGAGACGAGTTTGGAGAGTGAAGAGTGGTCGGATTTCCAAGTTGAAATCATGTCCTTTATTTCATCCTTAAACTCACTCAATACACTCTCAGGTTCCGCCAGCTGAGGTCGCCTATAGCGTTTCATGGTATTAACAAGGTCTTGGTCAATGTTTGACACGGCTTCCTTTAAATCCGGTGCAGAAGAAGAGTGATCAAGGCATAACGTTGCATTTTTGGCAGCAGAAAGCGGCGGTGAGCGGGGTAAAAATGCCATGTATAAGTAGATTGCTTACTATGTTTTCCCATCAAATTTTTAAACACCTGGTATCCGCGCGCCGTTTGCACTTCTTGCTGAAATAGGTATAAATCTATCGGTAGATCGGTCCCAGTCGTAACACCCGGCGCGAGCGCAGTGTAATGTCAGCCATACGTCACCCTCATGTTCGTCTCACTCATCGAATTCCCCGAGGGGAGACACCTTATGTCTTCTCGTACTATGTGGGAGCAGGAGGATCCGATTTTAGTTGTTAATCAATCCAAGGAGATACCGTTGGTTATTAGATTCGCGTTTACACAAGGGTCACTTGGGTGGTTTGTCGCAAAAGTGAAAGGCACGCGCGATCACCAGTCGTGCGAGACACCGAGCGGTACACTTATTTCCGTAAGCGAGGGGTCACGATCACTGGTTTTGTTACTGTCGATGCCAAAGGACAACCGTACGCTGTGGCGATAACCGTCTAACTGAATAAAAATAAAAATACATAAAAAAGTTCATTTTACAAAATACAAACAAAACACAAATTATACCAAAATACATTAAATAAATAAATAATAATAATAAATAAATAAATAACGCACACACTCAACATAGCCCCGCACTAGGGAAACCCTGTGTCGCGGGTGCCATGGACACACACATAGACAACCACAAATTACACCCAAACTCACGACAGAAATAAATGTAGGCCATACAAACATTTCTCCCGGCCCGGGAATCGAACCTGGGACCTCTGCGTGGCAGTCCGGCATGGTAACCGTTCGGCCACGGAGGCAGTTAAATCTCAACAATATTAACTTTAAATACATAACAAGTCTAATACAGCTTTTGACAGTACACCTTTTTTTTTAACAGGTAACTTTCGTAGACCTGTTATGAAGGGATCTGAATGAAGAAGCAGCCTATTTACTAAATCTGTGTTGGTCACAATGCGACTCATTTTACGCGTATGATTTTTTCTAAAAGACTTGATGTATTTGTTAGTCGCTTCAGCTGCTTCTTCAGACAACTCTCCGATTGACAACAAACCGTAATCTATAACATTAGCACCATGAATTAGAACTTTGTGAACGGAAGCAGGCATGTTATACCACGGATACTCGGCAACTAACTGCCGAGCCGTCTCTAAAGCGAACTCTTCGAAGTTCGTCTTATTAATATTATATCCCGAATTTAAACATTGAAGGATGATCCAGCAACGATCTAGGAGATCCTTCTTGATCCCAGTAATTTCAGCGGAAATTTCTGAATTCGAGAAAAACCGCCTGGCTGTATTACCATCGTTTGATGTTCCGCTTCCGCCACTTTTAGGCTTATCCACTATAAGCCCTAATCTTTCTCTAAATTGAGTCTGAACATATGATTTTTTTGCAGCAACAAGCATTTTGTCATTAGCGGACCTAGCTTGCCATTTCCTAACATCTAACTTGTAAGCGACATGAACAAAATATTCAAAAAAACGTATTAACGCGTGAAGAGGTGATAAACCAAATTCATATTTACTCTCATCGACTTCCTTATTTAAACATTCGTCAATTTTGTTCATTTCACTGGGCAAGGCGTTACAAATAAAACATTTTGATGAAGAAACACCACTAAGTGCATTACACACTTTACCATCTACCATAGTAAGTTGCAAACAATGAGTAATGCGATATTCGCGATCTTCTTCCTTGAAAACAGTATGCTGCAAGTTCCTCATTTTATCTTTAAAATGAGCTTCTTCCTCAACTGACACTGCAGTCGATTCCTTCAAATATCGGAGGCGTATAGGACGACAGTATCGAGTTGATGAAGGACGAGGATTTTTCCACAAAACTACTGAATTTTCTTTGTTATCTGTTGTCAAAACAAGCTGAAGTGGCACATACGAAGTAACAAACAGGCTACTGTCTTCAAGAGTGGAGTCAGAAAAACACTGTTTATATTCTGAATGCCCTGTACTGCCATCGAAACCCCATTTCCCTATCAAAGATATCTTATCTAGAGACTCATTAGGTACACTATCCAAAACATCTTTTTGAGACTTGAGAATCCGATTGGCAGTATGATCTAATAAACTTTGAAGTTCGACTTCGGCGGATGATTCTGTAACAGTAATATCTGAAGGATAACAGTGTTTTTTAGATTCCACGACACTTTGGTAAGATGGGAAAATGGTTTTTGAAAACTTATTGTCTATAAATTTCTTTACTAATATATATTGATGTCGAGTTAACTGAGCTTCAACAATGAGCGATAAAACTTCGCTAGAATCGATTTCAGGACAAGACAAGCTATCGGACGCATTGAGCAATGACTGTACAAGAGAAGGGTCTTGGTTAGACAAACTAGCCAATCTTCTCCTTTTTGTACGTTTACTGGTGTCGTCAAAGTTAATTCTCGGACGGCCATGCGATGAAGAAGTTGATGGTTTAACTTCGTCAAAGCTCTGAGATACACGTAACTCAGTTCGCTGTACATCAATATTTTCAACGACATGCAGCCAATCTGAATATTTTTCTAAGAATTTAGATCTAGTACGATTCGACTTTGCCCAGTAGTGGGAAATTCGTTTACAAATATTCTTAATTTTAAGGCTTAAAGTCTCTAAATCAATATTTTCGATGTCGTCAGAAAGGGATGATGTTTCGGTCAAAGTGCTCAGGACGTGTTGCATTTTTTCATTTGGATTACCCACTTTAGAGTGCCAAATATCAAAAATTGTCATCCTCGATACAGAACATTTGAAAAATGTACCTAAAACAATATGAAAGCTGAACTTAAAAAAAAATTAAAAATTCAATACTATGGACATGCATACTTTGACACCCCTTTAAGCCAAGAAGAGGCAGCAAGATGCAAATGAAACTTATAGCTCTTAATAAGGACATACTCCTTATTCAAAAACCATATACCTCAGGTGCAGCTCAGCGCAGCCAAAAGTTGTAGGTCTAAAGAAAATTAAGTTATGCCAAAAATTTTCACCAAAAAACTGCCTTCAATAAAAAAATTATATAAAAAAAATATGCATAAAAAAAATTAAAAAAAATTGATAATAAAAGTACATACCATGCTCTTGGATCTCCATGCTTTCACAACACGTAAACACTTGATTTGGAATAGTGACACTCAAAAACAAAGTGATTAAGTTTCGATGACTCACACGTGGTGATAATTAGTCTCGCGATGCGCTCACTTCCGATGCACAAAAGTGAATGATAACGTGACCTAATTACATTGATATTTATAGTTTTTGGAAGCTTGTTAACTAGTTACTAACTTAGTGAGTTGATCTAACCGGGATAAGCCAATGATTTTTTTTGATTTATGGCCTATGGGGGAATCACAGTGCAACGTTGTAAAGTCTTAACGGTACGTCAATTGTTTATTTTACACACGATTCTGCTCAAACACTCCCAATTGAAATTTGATCCTACAAACAACAACAGAAGAAGGAAACACACGGTCTGCCCTTCAGTAATTTACAGGACCAAACTTGCAGGAAAATTTTTCTGTTTCCTAGGGAACTACTTATATAACAAACTCAATAACATTCTAGCTTTTTACTCAGTAACAAGAATAGAATGTAGGAATAAAATCACAAACTGGTTATTAAATCTAAATTATCAATCCACAGAAAACTTATTACAAACTGTTTGATCTCGATTATACAAAAATTGCTGCTGAAACACGTACACACACACACACACACACACACACACACACACACACACACACACACAAACACACATACTCACACACGCACACAAGCACGCCAACGCCAGGACGCACTAGCACATCATCACACATTTAATCATACCCAGTCTTCTTGGTTATTAGTCTCGTTAAAAATATTCTTTTATTTCTTTTATTATTATTGTTTTTTAATTTTTAACTGTTTTTTCCCTCAGTATAATTATAAATGATCAACATATCATGTTACACTATAACTATTAAATGAAACCTGTAGTTTTCAGTCGGGTGAGAGCCTGGAGTTCTGTCACACAGGTTAATTCCTAGTATAGACTCCAGCCTCTTACAAAGGTATCTTAATTAGATTCTTTTATTAAGTCTAAATTCATTATGTTGTGTATAAATAAGGATCACCTTTGTAAGAAGAAATAAAAATAAATAAATAAATACTCTCTGACGTCGATCACTACCATGTAGACTCACCCTGGTCTCATCAGTGAAGAGCACATTACCCCACTGCTCTAACGTCCAATCCATATGCCCTCGAGCAAATTCAAGTCGTGCTCGACGGTGAGCTACGGTCAATGCTGGGCCTGTAGCAGCTCTTTTTGGAGTCAGGTTCCGTTCGGCAAGTCTCCTCCTTACAGTATCTGAACTTATGCTCACTTGGCGTTCATCACGCAGACTTTGTTGAACTTGAACTGCGTTGAGGCGACGATTTCGTAGAACAGTAAGTTGGATATAACGATCATCTGCTGCTGATGTAGCCCTAGGTCTGCCCGTACCTGGGCGGCGATTGAATGCTCCAGTCTCTAGGTATCGTTTATAAACTCGTTGCACCGAAGATCTACTGATTCGAAGTCTTCGAGCGACCTCACGTTGCCCAATACCTGCCTGAAGGAGCGCTACAGCTTGAGCTGCTTCCTGAGGTGTCGTATCCATTATTGATCGAAAAAAGTAGCAAAAATACACGCGTCTGAGCCAACGATACACAAACACTAAAGAAATGAAAAGAAATATCCAACTACCCTCACTATAGAAAAACGATACCAAAACGCGAATTTATTCAAAAAAGAGCAAATCGTTAGCATTGTGTTTGTTACTTAATTACAGTGTGAGTTGACGGTACTTAAGATTAAATTTATACTCATTTTAATCGTCATGAAACGCACTTTCTGTAAGTATAAATTGATAGTTGCAAGTTTCATACTTTTTGAGAAAATCGAATTAGAGTTCAAAGTTAGCAGGTGGCCCGGTTTATTTGCTGTCCAGTGTAGTAAATTGTATACGTGAACAAAAGTACGGTCAGAAATTCTACATATGTTACCTAAATAATAACCACATTGTATACAATATAACATACAACTCATATCAACTAATAAAAATTAATCTTCGTTAGCGTAGTAAGAACAAAATTTCCTAAGTTCACGTTTTAATAGATTGACATATGTTACGCAAGTTTTTTTTTCTTCTAATATAAATTAGTTAGTTTTCCTATGAAACAACACTATTTATTGAGCATCGGCAAATTTCGGCAACAGTCAAAACTCTAAATGAATATTAAAGATAAGCAATATTAGCATATCACGAGATGTACATAGCTGATGGGTATATTTACGAGAGCAGATAATATACATGTACTTCAAAAAAAGTACATATTTTCAGCTTTCCAAAATGGTATAACACTTGTATTGTTACTATTGCTATGCCACTGTAAATTCATATTGAACAAATCACAAGTATAAAATGCCATGAAATCGTATCATACAGAAGTTTAAATGATACATATTTGTATAGATTGATCTTTTAGCTTTAATTTGAGTTATAATACATGTATCTCCGCAGACTTTTGAGAAAACCATTTATGGCATGGCTCTCTTAGGCGGTTACCCATAGTGCGTTGGGGCGAAATCGAGTAGAACGAGTATGTAGGATGATGGATGATTTCTAACTGCAGGTCTTGTAGTGGTAAAACTGTTTCTTGAGCAGTGTGAGTTGTTGCATTATCATGGTGAAGCAATAATGATGAAGTTGTTTTGCTGCGAGTTTCGCCGTCATTGTTCAAATGACATATGTCATTTGTGGGTATAGTAACATTAAACCATGCCGCTAATTCCTTGGTAGTTTGAAACGGATCGGCTTCCATCATCATCTTCAATTCATCGTTATTAACCTCAGTTACAGGTCTTTTTCGTGTTTCATACTTCAAAATTTCGAAAATTGTCGTGGTGCGCACGGTGCGTTCGTTAGCCGTATCCACTCCAAACACAGTATTGACATTACGAGCAGCCTTTGCTGCGTTAACCCCATGTGGGAACTCATTTTCGAAAATTACTCTGATTTTCGCTGTGTCTATCTTCACGTTAAAACCTGAATGTAAAAACAATTGACAGTCGAACTATCAAAATATCATATTTTTAAATTAAGACTGTTTTAGTTTTCGTGTGAAAAAAGTTTTACTCTGTAATCTGGCACCGTGCAGCCTTAATTTTAATTCAAAATGGCCAGTACGATAAATCGGCAATTTGTTATTTAAACCTCTATTACCAATACGAGTGTCGTATAAATGTGTTTTTGACGTAATTTGTAGAACATGGGTAACAAGTAAAGTGTTTCTGGGACAGGAGGAGATTCTTGCGATATTGAACTTAATCAATTTAAAAATTTTGAATTTTCCAAGTATTTCCAATTTTAAATAATATTGTTTTAATAATAATCTTGTTGCATTCTTAATTCGGGTCTTAATTATTAGAATGAGACGTGAGACGTGAATTGACTCCATTATTTGTTCAGCATGTTCAGTTGGTCTATCGTCCTGCTCAAAATCCCAACTTAGATTTAAGATATTAGACTTATTGAATCCGATGAAGCAAAGGGGCCTCCAGACCTATGTCGACGAGATTTGACAGAAAATATTTCTTCTGAGGAACTATAAGCACTGCCTACATCTGTCTGCTGGGGCTCATACATAGTTCTTATCAGAGTCATAATCACCGTCTTTGTCCTCGTACGGGTCCGGTTCACCTCCCGAATTTAATGACAGATCGTCAAAGAAGCTTGTCCTCGGACGTTTTTGGGATTGTTTGTTTGCATCTGAAATTATAAGTTAATTATTCATCAAGTATACCTATTGACATTCGTATCTATTCCTACATAAGTATTTCAAAACAAATAAATATGGATTTTCGCAAAAACATCATCTGGGGGTAAAAACAAATGCCCAACTACAGGGAAAATTATCTCAACATTTTTACGAGTTGAGTAGCACGTGTAACGCTTAACTCATACTGGCGCAGAGTCGAAGCGTCGCGTCCTGTTTCTCAACTACAACGTATGACGACGCTCGTCGGCACACGTCCGTCTCGCGACGACGCTTGCATTAGCGCGCCTGGGTCACAGTGTGATTGGCGTCTGACGCCTCACTGCGCGCAATAAACGCACGGAGACGCGCGGTTCCGTATTTACGTAACACAAATTTGTACCTTAATAATGTGGAAAATGAATGATGATGAATGAATGAGATGAATGATAAAGAACGACGCTTCGACTCTGCGGCAGTGTGAGTTGAGCCTTAAAAGCTACTAACAGCATATACCAATCATAGTTACATTTTTATTCTTCTCCCCACATCCATCGACAAACAATATTTTTAGTAATTTAGCCAGGTATATCAATGGTACATCAAGTGTGAAAAACAACGCAATCCGACAATATTTCGTTAGCCCTTATAGGTCCACCAGGCTACACTCTTTTGTTCGAATATCGCCTCCAGTACAACGGAATAAGACCCGTCATGTGTAGCATGATGTGCTGCCGTCTGTAAGTGAAAAAATATTTTCATGCTCCTATTTACTTTTAGATGTTCCAACAACAATAGTAAAATTATGAAGAAATATGCGAATTGGTCTGGTAACTTTGGTAACATCAAATTGTTTTGACAGTTATACGATACAACCAGGACATTTTCTTCTTAAAAAAGCTTTCGCTTTTAAGTTGTGTATTCTTTTTCTGAACGATATAGGTACTTTTGTTTTTATCAGGATCCGTTGTTGATTTTATCTTCTCTACCAATCTTACATGTGATCAACATTCTCATTATAAAATCGCCATATTTTTTTACGTTCAGCTCGCTTGATATATACATACGACATCACTGCTTGGTTCTGCAGTAATGTTGTACCAGAATATTTTAACGATTCAATGAACGAGCAAATAGCAAAACGCTTCTCCGCCGGCTTTTGGGACCTGTGATTCCCTCCCCTATTCTTTTTTGCGGGAGCACCCGATGCACATAGTACATTGAATAACAGTGAATAGAGGTAGGCACAATAAGTAATTATTGACGCCATCTACTGTTTCAGGACTGAATCTTTTGGTATACAATTCATCAGGGATTTGATATCCTACAATGTTTATTATTGTCTACTATTTCCAACTGTTGCTGATATATTGTTGTCTGCTAACATATTATATCTTAATTGTGTCAAAATTAGCTGGAAAAAGTAGTCAGTCAGAGATGAGCAAAATAAAACAATAATTTCACATTTTTAAAAGTATTACTTTTTTCTTTTGGTAGCATAATTTAAAAGCCAAGCTTTTAATTGCGTCGTCTCCTGAATGCTGTATATTGTGAAAAGAATACGTACACGTTTGAAAATGGAACACATTTTCAAATTATTATTTTATAATCAGCCAGCCGCTTTGTGATTGTGAACTTCTTTGTGAATTTCCTTATTATTTTATCATGCACTTATGTATAATAGGGAAATGATATGTATTTCTCAAGTTTGTACTCATTAGTAATACTTTGAAATGATAATGTATTGTTATGAGCGCGGCATATTCAGAGAAAAAGTTGTCCATTTTCCTGAACAAAATTTCATAGTCTTCCTTTTATTTAACCCGTGGCATGCCTGGTCGAATAAAATCACACTGTATGCCTGGTGGGTCTCAGGGACCCGCAAATGGAAAAATATATTTTTAATGCAAGGCGATGTGCTAGAAATATTAGGTTGCATATCTTGATTTTTTTTAATGTTATATGTATAAGAAATAAAATAAAATAAAAACTATTTATGTATATTAAATCTTTTAATAATGAAATTTAAAAAACTTTATTTTAAGAAACAAAAATTAAACTGTTTATAATAAATCATTTCACGTTTAAAATAGAGATCAAAATCAGACTTAGAGTAATTGAAGGCAATAACAAATCGACTTACATGCTATAAAAAATCTTTGGAAGAACAAAACGTAGGAACTCAGTAAAAATTCAGTCAGCATCTGATCGACAATTTTCGCATATAAAATTTGCATGCTCCAGACAAATGTGGCTTGTGCAGGAGATACAAGTGTATTTTGACTTGCGATCTTTTTTCACAGGGCATAAATAGCAACGTCTTTTTATGCCAACGTCAGGTCTCTTGGGAGGTGGCCCTGATGATTCGCCCAGATGAGTGGTAATTCGTTTACGCATGCTCGCTGGAAATCGCAAATTAAGTTTTCTTTCAGCTTGGTGTGGGGCTATCAATGCCATGTCTAATTTTTTTATGAATCATTTTCTAGTTTGTGTTTTATCGGGGCAGTTCAACATTTGAACGATTTTTGCATTTATCCCAGCTGTGTTGAGAATCCAGAAAAATATTGTTAGGGGCTATCTTTTTGAATTGCCAGATACGTCATATGTACGTATTAGTTTGTCCACATTATCTACTCCACTTTTCGTTTTGTTATAGAAGGTTATAACAGCGGGCGTTGGCTGGTCTCCTGTTTCATGATCTATCTCACTATCATGATGGAGAGATGAGAGCTTGAACACATTTTTATTTCGTTTTGGAATATAAGATGCAAATGTCAAATCGTTTTGGAATCCGAAGAGCGTGGTGTTTATCTCTTATCGCGTGGTTTTATCTTTACAAAAACGACTAAATTAGCGCTCGTATGGCGATTATTGTAGTTAATGCAGCCCAAGAGGCCTGAAGACATTTCTCCACTGGAAACTATAAAATGCGCAATTACAGCTATATACTTTTCATTTGTTATTGATGTCCATCCATCACTGCTCAGACATACAGCATGCGCTTCCATTAATTTCTGCATAACAAGTTTCTGTCTGCGCGTAAAGCTTGGGAAGCAAGGTGGTGTATACAGTGTTTTCCTTGTAGGGAGTTGATATCATGGGCTATTCGATACTAGGTCAATAAGTTTTTTAAATCGACCAAGCGCAGCGCATGATGACCTTTAGTCACCATCCGTACAAATTGGTTGTCTATTTGATCTATTTTGCGTGATGACGGTGGTTTCCGCATGAAGTTTGTTATGCACATCTTCTGGTAGCTAAACAGGAATACTTGCAATGCTATTTCATTGTAAGTTGTATTTTTTTTCCTTCATCTGAATAAATGCGTGTTCGAATTTTTGCGAATAACCCGGATTTCGTCGATTGTATGCGATGACAGAAATCTAAATTACTTTCATTGTAATACAGAAATATGAAACTGTGCAACAGGAGATTAAGGAGCACACACAGGCTATGGATAATTTATTAGATTTATGTAGATATAATAATGACAGATTTGAGTCTCTAACAAATAATCAAGTTTGCAATTGCAAAGAA
>NW_020655288.1:0-17666 GCF_003589595.1 Hyposmocoma kahamanoa
AATTGCTCACAATGAGAGGACTGTAGTTCCCACGCCCGGGTCCATTGCGGATTGGGACTTCACACACATCATTAATAGTAGACGGCGGTAAATTTTGCCTTCTCAATAATGTTATCCGTTTCATCTTCAGCCTACGTAAATTTGATCATGTTTCTTCTTTCAGGTCTCAACTAAATGGCTTCCTATTCGTCAACGCAGGAGAGACCACTCTGCACATTGTACTCTATTCTTTTCAAGCCTCACTATCAAGAATACTTTATATGTAAATTTCAATATCTCGGTGACTCTCACGACCTCCCTTTTCGATCCATGAATTCAATTCCACTCACTGTACCTCTTTTATTTTGGATTCATGTCTGACTCCTTCACTCTCCAATCGATACGTCTCTGGAATGCTGTCCTGGACTCCATCAGAAGGTCTCCCAGTATATTCTCTTTCAGGCCACCATCTTCGTAACCACTCACAGCAAAGGGTAGTCAACTATTTAATTGTTAACCAGGAGCTACTTTTAGTCAAATTATCAACGTATTAAGCGGTCACAACTTCGAAAAATACACAACTGTAATACTTATGCTAGGTAATAGTAATAACATCAGTAAAAAGGAAATAGATAGTAGCATTGACGTGTTCTTGAAAATACATGAGAAGTTTGGGTTTACATTCCTGCTAAGTGCATTCCGTTACTACTCCAATTTAGGCGCTACTCATAATGAGTATGTACATAACATAAATTCACATTTTTACAATTCGACATGCCGTCATATAATATATAACATATAGAATTGAAATATATATCATTTATTTTAATTGAAACCTACTACCAGCTTTAAGTAAAATATAGGATCACACTTTTCATAGTGAACAATATGGGTTTACTAGTGGTAGATCGACTAGCGATGCAGGGGTAACGCTGCTAAAACATATATTTGATGCTTGGGAAAGGTCCCAGAACGCTATTGGGGTTTTCTGTGACCTCTCCAAAGGATTTGATTGTGTGGACTATATTACTCTTGTTAGGAAACTAGAATATTACGGAGTGAAAGGCAAGGCGTTGGAACTAATCTCGTCATATCTTAACGGTAGAATTAAGAAAATAGACATAAATGGAGTGACTTCCTTAGGTTCTCCGGTAAAAATGGGTGTTCCGCAGGGTTCGATACTTGGACCGTTCTTATATTAATGATCTACCATTCTTTGTTAAGGACCTTTGCAAAATAGTATTGTTTACTGACGACCAAGGATACATCCTTGATTTTTAAAGCAGACAGACATGACATTAACGATACCCTTTCAAAGGTAGTTTATTGGTTTAATGTTAACAATTTATTGTTCAATGCCAAAAGTGTGTTAAATTTGAATTACCTGATGTAAAATCGACTAGTTCAATCATACAAATAAATGGACAAAAGTTGGACCTTGTTGATAAAGCTGTCTTTTTGGGAGTGACCTTAGATAGTAAGCTTCAATGGTTTCCACATATATCTTCCTTAGCCAGCAGATTAAGCTCTGCTGCATACGCAGTCCGTTGAATACGTGAGCTTACGGATGTTACTATTGCCGTAATAGTTTACTTTAGTTAGTTATGTCCAACGGGATTCTCATGTGGGGTAAAGCGGCAGATATACAAACCATATTTGTGTTGCAAAAACGAGTGATTCGTTCTGTGTACCGTTTAAGTTCTCAGATTTCTCTCAGAGAAAAGTTTAAGAAGACTGGCATCATAACTGTGGCATCACAGTACATTTACAAATATTTTATATGCCCGTAAAATATACATAATTTCATTAAGAAAGAAGATATCCATAATATTAACCTTAGAACTAAGTCCAAACTCATGGTACCACGATTTAGTTTAACTAAGGTAAACGATTCTTTATATTACTGTATACGTTTTTACAATAAGATTCCGGTGAATGTATTAAGATTATCATTTCCTAAGTTTAAAACTTACATTAAAAGTATTTTAATTGAAAAGTCATATTATTACAAAATTGAAGAGTATGTTTTAGATAAAGAAGTATGAAAAGACAACAAGAGTCTAGATTCCACACAATTATGATTCAAAGTGTATTCCATAGCATTTAATTTTATTTGAAAAGAACGATCCCTAGAGTTTCTTGCTCGTTCTTGTCAGGGAGGTCAGCGTAGTGAACGAGCAGTAGCTTAAAAAGTAGCTTAAAAAAATTACGTTTCCAAGTGTAACAATTTTACCTATGGAATAAATGATTATATGACTTTGACATATTCTGTTATTGTATGTGTATGAATTTGTTAGGTTGTATATATGAATGTATTAGGTTCGTTTGGTTTATATGTATTAATGTAATATTTTGTCTAATTATAATTCCACCTTTTGTACCATATATATATATATATATATATATATATATCTTGTAGTTAATAAAGTTTAATAAATAAATAAACAAAATATTTTTTTTCCTGACCGTTTTCGGCAACGGCAACTGCTTCAGAAGGAAATGGCGGGCTTTTGAAGTTACAATTACAACTTCTACAAAAGTTATTTTTATTTTAAGTATATTATCAAGAAAAAATGAAGAAAGAAATAGTGATGAAGAAAGTTAGAACTATATTCCTTATTTTAAACCAAATTACAAAAGACTTTATCCTAAAAATTCCAATAATCACGAATTTAAAGTTTTTGTTCAAAGTGATATATGATAATGTGATTTAAGTGAAACTGAAAACGTAAATATTGACTCCTGCCGTTTAAGATTATTTGAAAAACCCAAGTAAGTGAACTAAGTTATTTAAGAGAAAGTGAAAATATAATGTATTAGAACCACAATGAAGACTATTATTGAGGATCCCGATAATGAAACGCAGACATGGCTCAAAGGACTTTATCCAAGCCAAAACTCCTAATAAAAAAAACTGCTTCAGCTCGCTGTTGGTGGCGCTCGTGTGCTCGCACGTGGCTCACGTACCCAATCTTATTTGTAAAGATCCGTGGGCATAACGGGCACGTGAGCACACCGTCTATGTAGTGGTAGCTGATCGCCGCAGCTGGTCGAGCTTAAGGGCGTTAAATAAGGAATTCTAACAGAGTGTCATTGACTCTGTTAGAATTTCTACTTAATGTCATCCACATTTTTCTTTAAGTTGCTTTTGAAATCGAAAGTTTATGTAAATAAGCCCACGACCACATACACCTTGAAGATGGAAATTACAATTATGCAAAACGGTCAGCGACAATTTCATGAAAAGTTTGTGATGTGCCGGCAAAGTCATAAAGGTCATTCATTCGACACGCTTTACCACACATAACCGTATACCATGGATCAATAAAAAAAATACAATTTTTAATTGTAAACCTGTGTTTTCTATTAAAATTACTTCTTGCGTGAATTTTGGGACACCCAATATTTATCCATCCTGCTCAGCATAAACGAATATTTCGTAAATAAGTAAATAGATATAACGGAAACGTACGAGAATAGAATGTCGGTGTTCATGAAGAACCAAAGCGATGTTATTGTTTCCTTTTGTTTTCATTTCAACGAACTGCAATGCCGGTGTCACAGTTTATTCGTTTTAAAGTATATCAAGTTTTATACAAACGTATAAGAGCCAACGCAAACCGGCGAGAGCGAAGGTAGATATTAGAAACTTATCAATGTATATTTTATACTATAGCTTTAAACCATAAAAAAACCAACTGTTATAATTATGCAGATTTCCATGCAAGAACAAGAAACATCTAATTTGGTCTACACTTGGAGTATTGCATTTTATAGATGTGAAGGATAGGAAAGATTAGAAGCTATTGAGATGTGGTGCTGGAGGAGAATGAAGAACATAAGATGGATGGAGAAGAAAGGGAGGAAGTATTGACAGTTGTAAACGACAAAAGAACGATCTTGAATACAGTAGAGTATAGATACAGGAAAATTATTGGACATTAGATACAACACGACAATTTCTTGAAGACCTTTTAGAGGGAAAGATCAAGGGGAAGAGGTTGACCTAGACGCAGCCAAAAAAATTAAAAGGCCGTGTCGTGTCATATAAGGAGGTCAAGGAACTTATATACGGCTTATAGAAGAGATGATTGGAAGATGCTCCACCGTCAAGAGTATAACTATTAAGTTTGATGATGATGATGAAGGTATAGGTATGGGGCGAAGGGTGTCGTGTACCGGCGATTCCGGGGCCGGTTACCTGACACCAGATTGCGCCATATTAACAAGTGCAATTAGTTATTTCGTTTTTATACTTTATGTATGTTGTTTGTACGGCTCCTGTCGTCGGAGTAGCGGCAAATGGCTGCGGTATGATGGCGGACTCTGCCAATAGCGTAAGGGATGTTCATCATCAGTGTGTGTTGACGGGCATAAGATTCTTTTTAATACAGTTGCTCAAAACGTGGTATTTTTCGAACTACAAATCGTGCCGAAAGTTGGATTTTTCGCACTGGTGCTTGTTACTTTTCCATTTTTTTCTAAATTTACTGTTGTTTCAAGTCTTAAACGTAAAACTAAAGAGGTTGTATATTTATTTAATATTTAAGTGCTTTGTGACGTAAGTCATTCGGCATTAAAACTTATATTTACTTACAAACATCTCATTTGTTTAAATTGCATAGGTGTTTTATAAAATAACGGGTTACATTTAAAAATGCCAAAATATTTTCCATAAAGATGGCTGATTGAGTATTAACAATGATCGGAGGTGAGTATTACGCGAGACTGCTGCGCGTCGCGCCACTGAAATAGTAATTTTAATGAGCCTGACTACTGGCAACAGTTGCCATTGTACTCTAAATTTTTATCAAAGAAATAAAATTAGTTTTTTTAAATACTGTTTTATTTTACTTTCAATGTAGTTTTTTCGCAAATATATTTAAAAAACGTCGTTTGATATACGTGCAGATTTGTCATTTTCACTTCTCGAGTCTTGATCCTCGCCTCTGCCTCGGGCCAAGAAGTTTCGAGATTCGTGAATAATGACTAACTTTCCGCACTTGTATCAAAAATAACTATTTTTATGCTTTCTCCCGCTATCCGCCGGCGTGTGCTGGCCCTAAAGCGGTTCAAGTCTCAATTACAAAATTCACTGTCTTAACCGAAAAAAAAGTAAATAGTCTTGGCATAATTTTCCGGGACAAATGAACGCACTGAAGCACCAATGCGCAATGTAAAAATAGTAAATTGTGATTAGTGACGAGTACGTCACATCGCATTTCTAACAGCAGAGTGACGTAATTCGAAGCGTAATTCATTCATTTATTCATTCCAAATTTTTGGGAAAATGATAAAATGGAAATTGTAAAAAATAATGTACGTGGCTTCAGCCACATTACATACAAACTTTAACGTCGCTGATAATTTATTTTATGTTGCTGTGTATGAAAAATAATCACGTTTTTTCAGTAACAAGATTTTTGTTTTTGAGTTATCACTATCATTTTCTAATTGGATCCAACATAGAAACATGAAAAAACTTAACTTTTCTGGTCCGGACAACGCGAAGTAGAAATTTGCGTACCATAAGAACAAGTAAAAGTTTTCTGGTTTCATTTTATTTTAAGACAAAAGGGAACATTATATTCAAATCAAAAGTAAATTTCAATCAAAATTTTACAAATTAATTAGTTATGAATCTAAAAATGGTTATTTTTTAATCGATGTCATCTGATTCGATTAATCGGATAATCGACGATTTTATACCGATTTTTGCTAAAAAAAATAAAACTATATTTCATAAAAATATTTTATAAACTTGTTAAAATTTGAAAAAAAAAACCGCTTTTAAATCCAAATGTTCATTGTATTTAGTCGATTTTCGAAAAATGACATTTGCGCGCATAACTCTGGCACCAGAAAAATGGTTCGATGGGTCTCCACCGCCTTTGAAAAATTTATATTTAATACTGGTGTCCATATTACTATATTGTTGTAATTTGTGTAATTTGAAATAAGGCGGGAAATGAGGATTATGTAATGAGGGTCCTATGCATGCCGCCTGAGCCGCCACCTGTGTTTCGAGGATATTCTAGAAACCGTAGCTTAGACCTAATGGAGTATTGTCTAGCTCTCTCTCTATACCTACTTAGTTTTTTTTAATATAATTAAAACATAATGTAAATGATAAATATGTTCAAAAGTAATTATTTACAAGTAGCAAGAGACTCAAGGATTTTCTTGCTTATTCTTCTCAGGGGAATCTGCGTTACGAATTAACAGCAGAGTTTAATAAGTATGACGTTTTCAAGTGTAATTTGCTTACCTATGAAATAAAAATAATTTGAATTTGAGTTTCTCAGGCAGGCAGGGACAGTGAAGTCAGATCTTATTATTTAAAGCTCTGAGTGAATACAACTGCCATGGACAAGCATGTCGCTTACAACCAAGGATCGAAAAACCCTTTCGATAGGGAAACCCTATTAAATGGATACCCTAACGATATGGTTTCCCTTGCGATTGTGTTAGCCTATCATTGTTTATGGTACTAGATGACGAGTAGCAGTGTACGGTAAAACCTAAACTGGTTTTTGTGACACTGTACAGTTTATGTAAAAAAATGTAAAAAATTTGGAAAGCCTTTCCAACAAGGTTAACTACTTTTTTGTTGTTAAAAGGTACGTTAATAATCACTTACCATTAACTTGGTGTTACCCGTTCGAGCATACAACACGGGAGAGGGAAGGCACTTTATGCATTATTTCACAAACAAAGCTTTCTGCCATTGTTTGAGGTGCGGAAGGGTTAGTATTTTAAAAAGCGTGAGTCCGTCCGGGGATCGACAATTTCAGGATTCGACTCTAATCACAAGACAGCTTTTACTGCTCGATGTATTAACAACCAAGCTCACCATTTGTTCGTCCTGTCACTTGGTATCATAAAAGAAATCCTTTCTGTCAAGTTGAACAACTGTTTATAACTGCTGTCGTAAGTTCGGATTATTGGTAATGCTTGTTGTTTGATATTATCCGGTGTTCAGCTCGCTCGTTTCAGCTCGTTCAAGTTGTTTGAGCTTATTTCTGGCTTGTTCACCGAGTTTACACAGGGATTTTATTGACTTACTCCAGTGGATATCATATGTATTTGCTTTTTATTGCATTAGTGCTTTGAGCATCGTGTATGTTATTGGTTGTTTTTTAAATTGAGGTTTATTCGTAACTTATCTAACATCTCTAATGTAAATTATTACAATATATCAATTTATTACCTGACATCCTTTTAAAAGGCATGTTTAGCAAATGAAGAATTATTTATTGAGCATTGAATATAGAGCCATCAGCTTAAACGGCGAAACAATAATTAAGAAAAATGTTTATGTAAAAACTGTAACTTCAAAAACAGGCCATTTTTAGCTTTTATTTTCCTCGTGTCCCGCATTTTCGTTCAATAAAGATTTTTTCGATACTTTTAAAAAATTATTTTGCTCTGTGTGTTAGCAACAATTTTATTAATCTGTTATACCGGAAGTTATAAGGCAAGTATGTTCTAATCTGGGAGTTGTTTAATTAGAAAATTGTATCATGGAAGCGTTACAACTAATCACAATTCGCTAAATATTATTCGAAATGTTATTGAGAAATGTAAAATAAGAATAGCGACTTGCGCAACGGACATAAAATTAAATATCCGGAAAGAATCAGGGCGTTATCTGTAATAGAAATCTCTGGATTTATCGGGTTTGCGGCGGCGCGGGGCTTGGCTGTAGAATGAAATATAGGCCGAAGCGGCAGCACCCGTTGCCTGTTTGTTTTTTTTTAAGACAACACTACGCGCTGTATTGGCGCGGTTTTTCAGTTTTTTGTTCGTGTCTCGCTTTTGGTTTTCTGTTCGATAAATCCTGTTCTATTTCATTTTTGGTTAATATTCAGAATTAATGCATGACAAAATATGTATACGAACGTTTTTAGATAGTTTAGTGAAATAACATTTAAAACTGTTTGAATTTAAATAATAATGTAACAATCAGCTACAATGTAAATTTCAAGTATTATTTTGTTTAGAAAAAAAAAATTGATCGCTTCTTTTCCAAACTTAGATTTTTTTTGTAGGTAAAGTCTATAATCGATTAAAGCGGAGTGGAGAAGAGAGATTTTGGTCATGTATTAGTTAAAAAGTCGATCATATCAGACAGCTACCCGGGGTTGCCTCTACCAAAATACGGAATCGCTCCTCGTAATGTAAAAGGGCCAGTGTCCCAATCGTTGTCGGCCGTCAGACGGTGCTCATAAGGCCTATTTTGTAAGCAATCCCTAAATGTAGGTTTATTTTTAATTTGTGCTTTATGCCTTGTGATTTATGGAATATTTTAGATCTTTAATTGTATTTTAATTATCGTTTTTGTTTAGGCGTGTGGGCGTTTGTTAACGATTAATGTCTGTAGCTGAGTAGTGAATGCCAGCGAGTAGCAGAACACTCTATTGTCATTAGCAGCTGATTCATAGACCTTTAAAATATTTAGTTACTTATTTTGCATTATAGGGTCATTAGCTTCAAAAGATAAATCCGTACCTGAGAAGCATTACACTGTAAGCGCCATTTTTGTAATTTTACGGAGGAAGCGATTTTGTGTCGCTTTTCAGGTACGGAAATAATTAAGAAACTTAAACCGTAATGGATTTAAACTAAAAATGAATTCGTGTAAAAAAGTTAGGAGCAGTAGAGGTCCTTGTGAAAGAATTCGTCCAGGGTAATACTGTCACCTTACCTATTTCTGCCGCCAAGCAGTAATGTCAACATTACTGTGTTCCGATTTTGAAGGGTAAGTGTGCAGGTGCAATTAAAGGCACATAGGACTTGTCAACTTATGTCACGGGGTGTTGGCGCAGTGCCCCTTTTTCTTCTTCTTTTTTTGGGGCCACTTTTTGCCCCTCAGATTTTTTTAAAGCTTTATGTGGCACTGCAACTGTAATGTACAGGCGTGTAGCTTACAATCAGGCGCACGACTTGTTGGTGCCGTCACTTGATATTATAAGAAAAAATGTAATAACAAGACACCTAGACCCATTGACTTACAATTATATGGACGTCGGGTCCGCGCTAAAAAGTGTCCAAACTTATAGGGCGCTTAAATCGTATACAGAGCGTCCATTCACGCTTTAGTCTTCGTTTGTTCGACTGACAGCGAAGCAAGCAAAATTAGACAGTACTGCGATGCCGTCGGGTCCGCGCTAAAAAGTGTCCAAACTTATAGGGCGTTAAAATCGTATACAGAGCGTCATTCACGCTTTAGTCTTCGTTTGTTCGACTGATAGCGAAGCAAGCAAAATTAGACAGTACTGCGATGACATTACAATTTAAATTCAACGTTTTAGCATTTTCATATTCCTTTACATGTCACTACGTTTAAATAGGTTTGCCTTGGGACATTTTTTCGTGGTTTTTGTATTAGATCCGTCGTCCATTTATTTGTAAGTCAATGCCTAGACCCGTCTCTTTTTTCTGATGATTCACTTTTTTTAATTACAGTTTTAACGGTTTGGGCGTCAAGCCATACAGCATATACTTAATTTTTTTGTGATTCATAGACCTATTTGACGTTTTTGTTTTGCTAAAGGCATTGAAAGTATTTTGATTTTTAAGATCTGCTCGATTCGTAGTTCAGTTAGCAATAGCGGTAGCCACGTTCAGGCAACAGATTTTGGTGGTTTGAGTCCAGCCGGATCGAAGGAATTTTTCTTTATGTTTGTTCGATATTTGTGTCAATAATAACTACGTTCCACGTTCGTTATTTGAACATCTCAACACCGCTTAGTGCAATAACGAAATATTATTGGTTGTTGTACTTCTCTATTCGGCTTTTGTGGATAATGGACCTTATACATGCCCCAGCAAACCATAGTTGTACAATAAATATCACTCAGTTAGAATCGGGCAATAAATTCAATAGAGGCAAGAAAGGCCAGAAAGCAATTTTCTTCGAACGTTATCACATAAATTGTTCTCGTCGTATGGAAAAATCTTGTTGAACGAGTTTTCCAATAAAATAGGAATTATTATTATTTTTTCCCACGGATTTTTCATGCGGGGAAATCTTATGAGGGGACCCGGTGATTTGATTTATAAATTGACTGATATGAGTTTAGGTTCGCGATTTGCATGCGACTTTGAGGCGTTTAAGTCTTTATTGATAGGATAAAGAGCGTCCGCACACATACCGTACAACATCAAGTCGTAATTCATACAAAAGACAAGAAAATTTCGAATTTATGTAAAATTTCTTGAACGTTCACGTTATAACCCTGAAGGTACGCTTTGTGAATGCCTGACATTAAGTACCATAATTTTCTAGAACTGAGCCAGTTAGGTATTACAAACTCCATACACCAAATGAGGCGTGGTTTCTGTATGAAATTGACAATCCTGTCAACCGTGTAAAGTCGAGTTTATATAGAAACGCGTTCAGTGTGACGAGCTCGTTAAATTTCATACATACATATAGCCTAAGCAGGTATACTACGTAAGTAATTAGTCGGCAAGTTGTCTCAGGTGCATTGGCTTCATTTCGGGCTGTCTGTTATATCATTTCCTCTGAATCTTACGACGTGTACATTGGTCTGGGAATCGTGGGACAGACCATTCATAAATTTTGCTTCTGTAAAATGGATCAAAGTCAAAGTCAAAGAATCATATAAATATAACTGCCTCCGTGGCCGAACGGTTACCATGTCGGACTGCCACGCAGAGGTCCCAGGTTCGATTCCCGGGCCGGGAGAAATATTTGTATGGCCTACAATTATTTCTCTCGTGAGTTTGGGTGTAATTTGTGGTTGTCTATATGTGTGTCCATGGCACCCGCGACACAGGGTTTCCCTAGTGCGGGGCTATGTTGAGTGTGTGCGTTATTCTTCTTATTCTATTCTCATTTATTCCATAGGTAAAATAAATTTACACTTGAAAACGTCACATTTAAGCTACTGCTCGTTCACTACGCTGACTCGCTTTCTTTATTATTGAAATTATTTATATTTTTACGGGCATATAAAATATTTGAGTAAATGTACTGTGATGCCAGTCATGATACCAGTCTCCTTAAACTTTTCTCTGAGACAAACCCGAGAACCTAATCCGTACCCAGAACGAATCGCTTGTTTTTGCAGTACAAATATGGTTTGAATGTCTGCCGCTTTTCCTCACATGAGAATCCCGTAGGACTAATGTCCCACAGGATTATACTATGGAAGTAACTAAAGTAAACTATGCAGTAACAAGTTTGATTCCATTGTGCTTTTTTATTTGGGACTGTCTGATGATAAGTGGTCTATGGACATCTATAACACCAAAGGGTAAAAATAGGTAATTATAAAAGTTAATCTATGTCGTCTCATTATATTGTCCCGCTATATTGTGCCCAGACACAGACTTGGTCTGTAGTTCCCACGCGAGACCAATGTGGATTGGGAACTTCACACACATGATTAAATCGCTTTGCAGATGTGTTCAGGTTTTTTTTACGATAATTTCATTCCCCGAATAGCTTATGGTAAATTTCAAATTAAAGGTACCTTATACTGCATGTATAACAATTTCGTTCTTATTAAGAAATGGGAAGGTCTTGTTAGTGTAGCTGTCAAATAATTCGACGACTAGATATTGACTTCTCCATAATTTTAGGTACCATGCATTTGCATTATGAACTATCAAAATGTTAGGTACTGCATTAATCTAAAATTTATTTTTCTTTACGTGACCTAGGATATACACGGAATTTTAATTTAGTTTCTTCATGTCTGTTCGAATTGGCGTTATTACCTCTAGAAGATCTGAGCTTGAAGATATCCTACGTCAAGTCGAGATTCGGTTGAGAAATATTCACATTTTCTTTTTCCATGTAATATGTGCATTTGTTCCCAAACCTGGAGCGGTTTATGTTGTTGAACAAAACATAAACATGTGTATTAATTAGTCAGACGAGTGAAGTTGTAGAAGTAATTATAATAATAAGTTAACCATTAGATTTAGATGAAACAAAATATATGTCGCTTAAGTAATAATAATGACTTGTTTGAAAGCATAGGTCGTATAGTCACTCCCTGTATAATATTTCTTTGTCTTTCTGCATACATTCCATCATTTTAGGCAAATTTAACTTTAAACCTTTCACGTAAAGTCCAATGTAGTCTTAAGTATTTTCGTTGTACTTCTCAGAATATTCAAAGCGAAAAGATATTTTCGTTGCTGCTTCTAGGAGTTGTGTTTGCGCTAAGAAACGTTTGAGAAAACTTGAGAAAATTCTAGAAAGTTCGCGAAGGAATGCGTGTGGTATTTTTGAAATAAAGAAATTGTTTCACGAAATGCATGTTGCGAGGTGAGTTGTTACGTTTGGACGTTTTTATTAAATGCCTAGTCAAGATGTTACTTTTCGGTTGTGTTTAAGAACTTTGCTAATATTTCATTTTATGCAGAGAAGGTATTCGCTTTGAACGTGAAAGAGCGCTTTCGTTTTGTTTTCGCAGTATCAAAGTCTACACATTGTTTTTACAAGTGTAATGCTTATACTAACATCCATGATGCTTGGTACATGGGCGCTTTCAAATTAGAGGCTTATAGAAGCGTTACAGTGGCGCGGCAGCCGTGTGTTACGTCTTACTTTATTAAAATGCTTACGTGTGGAGCGTTAGTGAAAAAATACTATAAATGGTCGCAAATGAATTTATTGTTTCTCAAAATATTCTCCGTTAGCGTTAATGCACTTTTTCAAACGAATGAACCAATTTTGAAAACATTGATGCCACTCCTCCGTGATAATCTCTGAAACATATTTTTCCATATAGCCTCTTCAGGTGATGAAAATCGTTGACCGCGTAACTGGTTCCTAATTTTTGGAAGTAAATAAAGTCACAAGGTGCCAGGTCGGGACTGTACGCGGGATGGCTCATAAGGTCAACGTTGTTCACCTTCAAAAATTCATTTGTCTGTCTGGTCGTGTGAAAGCTGGCATTATCGTGGTGCAAGATGATACGGCGTTTACGGTTATTTTTTCGGAGTTTGTCAATAACTTCCGGCGAACAAATGGTCGTGTACCAATCACTATTCACGGTACAACGATTCTCCAAAGCAACTGTAGCCACGTGTCCAGTTTTATTAAAAAAAAGAAACAATCATCCGCTTATAGGCACTTTGCACGCGCGCCACTTTGGTTGGTTTCGGCTCATCTTGAAATACCCATACACTGGATTACTGCTTGGTTTTGGGATCGTAACTATAAATCCATATTTCGTCACCTGTTACTATATCCCACACCAAATTTGACGCCCCTTCGTTGAATCTGATAAGCACCAAGCATTGCACCAAGTGGCGCGATCAGTTTTTTGAGCCTCATTCAAATTGTGTGGGATCAACCGAGAACACAGCTTTTTTACACTCAAATGTTTGTGTAGTATTGATTGTATTTGACTCATGCCTATGCCCAAAGATGCCCGAATCTCATGGTATATGTTACATGCCTGTCTGTTTTGATCATACGGCGCACAACATCGATGTTTTTTGTTGTTCACAGCAGTGGACGGTCGACCGTCACGAAATTCGTCGCTGAGATTCACACGACCGCGTTTGAATTCTGCAAACCAGCTATAAATAGTCATCTTGCACAGTGCTTCATCGCCAAAAGCAGTTTGAAGCCAAGCGAAGCTCCGCTGAGCTGTTAAATTACACCTAAAGTCGTAGAAAATCATACTACGAAAATTTTCACGAGTTAAATCCATGGTGATGTAGACCAATTTCTAAAATGACGCCACAATGTAAAAACAAGTGACAGTCAGATGAAACAAACTGTATTCTACAGCCAAAGAGTTCCATTTTTAAACGTTGTAATTACTTTTTAAATATTGTTTATGTAAGTGGCCAGTTCCGGAAACTTATAGTGCGCCCTATGTATTAGACTACCCTATGTCAAGGGCTCTGCGTCAAGGGTGGTTGTGGTTCATAGTTAGGACGTCACTCTTATTATCTTATTTATAAGTCGCCCTAACTGAGGACGCTAACTCCCCTTTTATTACACATCCCTAAGTCACGGTTAGGGCCCCTTTAAATCGGGTAATGTATTACGCAGTGAGCAGAATTGAGAGAGTTAATTTACCTAAAGTATGAACGTTTTCTTAGCATGTCCCTACCCATACCCATTTCGTTATCAATGCGTATAAAATTTCTATTTTTGCTGATTATTTTCTAAACATTCCAATATTTAGGTATCCTCTTGTTTATTTTTTAAATGGCTAAAGTATTTAAATCCGTAATTACCTATAGAAACACAAGCACAATATTGTTTTTTGAGACAATAATTTGTAATAGTATAATGGGAAATGTAGTCAAATATCAATAAATAATACGCATATTCAAATATATTAATTAGTTCCGCGAAGTTCCTGAAATTGTAGAAGGGAATGTCTAAATTATTCTTTACTTTACCATTTAATTGTTACTGCAAACGCTTTCAGATATCGTGCGAAAATTAGTAGTTGCGCGTCTGCCTCAGACGCGCTACTATAGCGCTTCTATGAACACGCGAGCATCACGTTTGTTCCTTTCTCGGACCCGCAAGTCTTCTTATCGTATTAATGGCATACACTATGAAGCCTGCCATCGTGGAGAAAGGATTTGTGAATCAGCGTAAGGTACTCGCCGATTATTGCCGAAGGTGCGCGATGAACAAGATAGAAATGGTACATAGTGTGGGGAGGCTCCTGAAGAGAAAATATTTCTTCCGCGCTGTAACGTGCGGTTAACAGGGCTCTCAAAGGCTGACAACGCATAGGCAGCTCATCTGATGTTGTAGATGTCCATAACCGATGATGACCTCCTCCCACCAAGTGATTCGTCTGTTCATTTGCCTCCTTCTCTACATTAAAAAAACAATTGTTGCAACGAAACTGGAAGTTCGCTATCGAACATAGCACATCTTTATTATATTTAAAAGTTAATTCATATTAAGTGCTAGTTATACAGAGTTATTTGTAAAATACGAAAAAACTTGCAGAACTATTTTTACTCACTTTTTGATATCAGGTCAAGGGAAAAAGGTATTTGGTATCGCACAATTCAGTGTCAGCCTCCTCGTTTACCTTGGTTTGCAGAGCGCCACTATGGTAGAAAAGTAGTTGTTATCGCATTAAGGATGAGAACCGGACACGTTCCATCAAACAGTTTTGCCTTCTTAATGAAAAAAAAAATTCTCCTAATTGCGAGTTACTGGGAGTAGTGGAAGATGCATATCATTTGTTACTGGAATGTGTCGGGTACGAACAACAGAGGACGGCGTTGATGAGAGACCTGCAGATCAACCTGCACTTAGGTGCTATAAATTGTATATTAAGCAATCCCCACACAAAACAGGCAAAAAGACTATTTGTTGAATCGTCTCTCCAACAGCGCCGCCCAGACATGTAAGCTATATGTAGTTTAGGGTACGATGGAGCTGGCATATACATTGTATAAAGGTTCCTAAAAAAAGATAAAAAATATTACTAACTTCATAAACAACAACATTTGTTCCATGACTTTTTACAAAACAATAAATTTAAGTTTTTGTTGTATACCTGATACTTTTTAGATCTGTAGTTGGTAGTAAGTTCGTACGTGCAAGCGTCCTTCCCGACTACCCCCCTGCTCTTGCGTTTTGTATCGGATTGATGTTAAACTAGCGCTTTCTTTTGCTACCACGCAGAGTTAGAAGTCATGGAACAAAGTTTGTGGTTTATGATGTTAGTAATAATAGGGGTTAAAGCTTAGAATAATAACGCATAGAAACCTAGCCCGCACACGCTAAGTGAGGCAAGTTAGAGGGTTCCAAACGCGTCCCAGGAGCGCGCGGGCTGTTAGTGCTCAAGGTCATATTGCACCGCGAACAGCTCCAAAATTTTTTGCTAAAAATGACGAAATGTGCGGTAAATGGGTGTAAAAATACAACAGACAAACAAAATAGACACTAACATCGCATTCCACAAGTAAGTAATGCGTTTCAACTCATATTTTTATGTAAATATTCACTAAAACAGAAAAATAATTTCGCGGCCACAAGATACGAAAGTGTTGCAAAGAAACGAATTTTTTTTCTCCCCATTTTGCTATTCTGTATCAAAATAATTATATTACGTAAATTTTAGTGGTGCCTGTAATTTCGATTTATTTGCGCATTTTGAACTAATATTTACTCGAATAAACATTAAATGTTTTCGTTAACTCCTGTAAGTGATTGGGACACTTAATTATTTTATAATACTTTTAACGGCTCTGCGTTCATGCTTTATTGAATAATTATTTATATTAATTTTATTTGAATTGGAGCACATATTGCAACAAATTTACAGTATATATTTGTTTCTACTATAGTGTTGGCACCACCAGTACAACTTTGATAGCTTATTATATGTCTTTCTTTTCGTAACTCAAGCGAAATATTTTATATTAAAATATTTTATTTTCTTAAAAGGGGAGCATTCTTAAGCGATTTTTTAATCTATTTTAACAGTTATTTTCTTTAATTTTTGCTTATGGCATTTTCGGTTTTAGGTTTCGAATATGGCACTTATTTCTAAATCCAAGATGGCGGGCGCGATTTTTCGAATAATGGCAAGTTGGGTATCGTTTTCGAGATGTTTGGGAATGTTCAATACAAATATGGGACTCATTTCTAAATCCAAGATGGCAAACACGACAGTTCAAACAAAAGCAATATTCGTAATGAGCACCCCCAAATACCTTGAAAACGATACCCAACTTGCCATTATTTGAAAAATCGTGCCCGCCATCTTGGATTTACAAATAGTGCCATATTCACATTGAGCATCCCCAAATACCTCGAAAATGATACCCACATAGCATTTTTTTGAAAAAATCGTGCCCGCCATCTTGGATTTACAAATGAGTGCCATATTCGTAATGAGCACCCCCAAGTACCTCGAAAATGATACCCATATTGCATTTATTTGAAAACTCGTGTCCGTCATCTTGGATTTAGAAATGAGTGCCATATTCGTAATGAGCATCCCCAAATACCTCGAAAATGATACCCATATTGCATTTTTTTGAAAAAATCGTGCCCGCCATCTTGGATTTAGAAATGAGTGCCATATTCGTAATGAGCACCCCCAAGTACCTCGAAAATGATACCCATATTGCATTTTTTTGAAAAATCGTGCCCGCCATCTTGGATGTAGAAATGAGTGCCATATTCGTCATGAGCACCCCCAAGTACCTCGAAAATGATACCCATATTGCATTTATTTCAAAACTCGTGTCCGCCATCTTGGATTTAGAAATGAGTGCCATATTCGTAATGAGCATCCCCAAATACCTCGAAAAGGATACCCATGTAGCATATTTTGAAAAATCGTGTCCGCCATCTTGGATTTACAAATAAGTGCTATATTCGTTTTTCATCGACAAAACCGAGCATATCTGTAGGCACCTGATCGACAATGTCGGGCAAATCTGTAGGCACCTTTAACTTAATGATGAGTTAAGCAAGATACAATTTCCCCACTTTTGAGGGAAATGTTATTCCATGGCATCATTATTTGTATATTTGTGTGCGTGCCGACGAGCGTAGTTACAAGTTGCTTACGCCTACATGAATTTGGTTTTTGCCTCACTTGTGACAGTTCGTTTGATATGAAACTGTCATTCTATGCGTTATTATTCTATGGGTTAAAGTATGAAATTGCCGATTTGTACTGAAAATCTAAATTGTT
>NW_020655289.1:0-16766 GCF_003589595.1 Hyposmocoma kahamanoa
CTATAAAGTAGTGTAACGACAACGTTACATACCCCCCTTTTTAGGGTAGGATTTTGCCTAAGTAAAATCCTCTATCAGCAAAACTACTCAATAGCTACTTGTTACACACGCATTCATCCATCCATCATATCTTCAGTCCGCTTCCATTGTACCTTTTATGCCTTTCTACATTCAAATATTTAGCCGTTAACACTTTTGAAAGTTGTGTTATAAAGCTTCCTGTCATACTGAGTATTGATATATAAAACACAAAATACTCTCAAGCTACTAAAGATGGGTGATCAAATTAGGTCTCATATTTTTTCTAAAAAATAATACACTGTTGGTTAGGTTTAGATATAACAATTTATCACAGTAGGTAGTACTGTAATTAAAACTAATGCAACATTCGTAGGCAGCATCTACGTAATCATTCATCATTAATCTAGTGTGGAACGTCCTGGTAAAGGATGATTTCCACAGTGTCTACGTTAAGTGTATATATGCAATTACAGAAGGCAGCATCAACTGTAATCACCTTATTAAAAAAATATTGCCAAATATCTTGTAGAAAATATCCGCAATGTATATAGTGTCACTTAAATGTTATCAATTAATAAGAGACGATAAGTTAGATAGAGATAGTAGTGATTTTCCTATGTGTGTTTAGATTTATAAGTAGTTTAGGTTTTGTAGTTTGTTAATTTTATATCCTTAGTATGCCAGTCACCTATGTTTTTACCTTGCATATCCTCTAGAACATAAACTAAAGGTGATTTTTTAGCAACAACCAGGCATTTTACAAACTTGGGTGCTAGCTTTTTCGCAAACTTAGTGTCTTTGTCGCTTTGGTAGTAGGTTCGCTTCCAAACATAGTCACCTACATTGAAATCAGCAATTTTTCTGCGCAGATTATAGTTACAGCTATTACGAGTATGAGATTTTAATAAGCGTGATTGAATATCTGCAAACAACTTCCGTAGCACACCGAGATTTTCTGCGTACTCATCCCTAGATGAAAATATAAAATCATTAATCCCATCAGCATCTATGTAGTGCGAACCACAACTTACCAATTCACGACCGTACACTAAGAATGACGGAGTATAGCCAGTGACTTCATTTGTAGATGAATTTATAGCGAACTGAATTTTGGAAATGTTGGAATCCCAAGATCGATGATCTTCATTTGCTATAAAAGAGGAAACAGCCGTCATAATAGTTTTGTTGTATCGCTCTACAGTGTTAACCTGTGGAGTGTACTTAGGAGTATACTGTACATTAGGGACTCTGTATTTTATAAAAAGTTGTTTAAGAGTGTTACTGATGAATTGCTTGCCATTATCCATCAGGATAGTACTGGGAATGCCGTGTACTAGAAAAACTTGTTCCTCCAGAATGCGTGTGAGGATTTCCGCAGATGCACGTCTAATGGGGAACAATAAGCAATATTTGGAAAAGCAGCAAGTGACAACAAACAGAAAAGTATTTTGTTTCCTAGAAGGCGGTAACGGTCCAACCAAATCCATGCTAATCATTTGAAATGGTCGACTACAATCCTTAGGACGTCCCATAGTTCCTAGTGTAGCGTGGTTTGGATGTTTATATGACTTACATACTTCACAATCAGCAACAAAGTTAGTAACGTCACGATGCATATCGGGCCAGAAGTACTTTAAAGAAATTCTTTTGTATGTTTTAAACACACCAAAATGACCTGCTGTTGGATCAGAATGATTTTGCTCCATTATCTTGATACGGTGTTCGCGGGGAATAACTTCTTTCCATTCAAATTCTCTAGTTAAGGGATTTAGACTTTTCTTAAAGCGATAAAGTTTATTATTTATTATGTTGTAATCCAGAAATGATGTTGGTGAATTTTGACAACCATTCAAAATATTAAGATACCAAGGATCTGTAGTTACTTGCACTATGTCAGAGTTAGGAGTGGATATATTTACAGCTGATAACGGTATACGTGAAAGACTGTCAGGAACCACGTTATCAGAGCCGCGGCGATGTCTAATTTCGCAGTCGAATGCTGAAAGTCTGACACCCCAACGAGCTAAACGACCCGTAGGATTATTTAGATTGAGAAACCATTTCAGCGCTGAATGATCGGTATAGACAACGATTTTTTTTCCATTATCCAGGTAGCAACGCCAATGTTCTACAGCCGTTAAGACCGCTAAAGCCTCACGCTCAGTAGCACTATAATTTTGTTCCTGTTTAGACAGCGATTTACTCATATAGGCTATAACATGCTCAACACCATCAAGAGTTTGAGTTAATACCGCTCCAATACCTACATCGCTAGCATCCGTATGCACTTCAAAAGATTTTGAATAGTCAGGGCAAGATAAAATCGGAGTAGAGACAAGACACTCTTTGAGAGATTTAAATGCGGCATCAGCCTTAGCACACCATGCAAAAGGAGGTGCATTCTTACCTTGAGACGTTAATTGGTTTAAAGGAGAAGCCAAAGTACTAAAATTTGGTATAAACCGTCGATACCAGGAAGCAGTACCTAAGAATCTACGAACTTCTTTACGATTTTTAGGTGTAGGGTAATTAACTATTGCTTCTACCTTTTCAGGATCAGCATGGAGACCGTCACAATCAACTATGTAGCCCAAATACTTTAATTGTTTTCTAAAAAACTGACTCTTCTCAAAGTTTATTGTTAGATTGGCCGATTTTAGCTTATCCAACACGCGTACGAGTAACGAGATATGTTGTTCGAAAGTAGGGGAAACAATGATAATATCGTCAATATAGACAAAAACCTTATATTCAAATTCTGGTCCGTAGAACAATTTGTCGACTAAACGCTGTTGTGTCGCAGGTGCGTTAGTAAGTCCGAAAGGCATACATTTAAATTGAAAAGTGCCACGAGACGGTATGTAGAATGCAGTTTTACATCTATCTTCCTCCTTTTTTTTTTTTTTTTTTTTTTTTTATTGCGACTCGACAAAATGACTGCACCGCGCCTGATGGAAAGTGCGAATACAGTCCAGAGATGAGAGTAACGGATGGAAAACACAAATATCTTCACTCCGTCACTATCATTTTGCCGGTCTGGCCAAATGCACTGGATGTACACCAACTGATCCCTGAACGCGATTCGCAAAAGCGTTTCACTGTGGAGGGTTTTCCGCCGTGTGTACTGTGGTCGCTATCCAGTCGGCACAGAGCCTACCACAATGCTAAGCAGATGGACACTTGTGACGCCCTCGGTCGCCTCTTACGACCCCCACGGGCATGTATGGGGAGGCGACAATGTATTCTTAAGCCGTCGCCCCACGGCTAAAAAAATCCTTAATCAATATTTGCCAAAAACTTTTAGACAAATCCAAACTCGTTAGGTATTTTGCGTCGCGAAGATTATCTAGTATTTCGGAGATGTAAGGTAGGCTGTAAGCGTCTTTTTTAGTGACAGCGTTTAGCTTACGACTGTCTAAGCAAAATCTCAGTTGTCCATTTTTCTTTGGAGTTAAAAGGACAGGTGAGGACCACGGGCTTTCACACGGTTCCACTACATCCTCTTTCAACATTTCATCAAGCTGTTCAACTAAGATCCGTTGTTTTTCTAAAGGCATTCGGTAGTAATGTTGACGAATGGGGGCAGCATTCCCAGTGTCAATGGAATGTGCGATTAGGGTAGTCCTACCTAAGCCACGTTCTTCATAGGAAATGTTATGAAATTGAGATATAATAAGATCAGCAGTAGTTCTCTGGTCTTCAGATAGATGGCTATAGTCACACAATTTACTGTTTGTATCTATGGGGAGATCAACCAGGGAGATATCTGATTCAGAACGCATGATTACACTATTTAGATTTTTTGGAAATAAACCGAAAATATTCCAGAAATCCATACCCAAAATTAATGAATTTTTAATTTGTGGTACAACATAAATATCCATGATGTGCAATTGATTTTGGAAGGTTATTGGTATCTGAATTAAACCAATACTTTTTAATATTTGTCCACCGGCAGCTTCAAATGTTAAAGGTGAACTTTGTTGTAATACCCAACCTTTATCTGTAAAATGCTGATGTGAGTTATTACCTAGTATTGAGACTGCACAGCCTGAATCCAGTAATCCTAGCAGCGATTTACCTTGTACATTAATGTTTACATAAGGACGGGAGTTGTCCCTATTCTTATTGTGGATTGAAGCGACAGTATAACAAGAGAAATAATTGGAGATGAATTGCAGCCAATCCAACCATTCTCTGGAGTTAGACTTGCATTTAGTGCCAATAACACTACAATCCACACTATTTAGTTTTTTGAATTATTAGTAGGTTTGCATATTGAGCACTCCGGGTAACGCACTCCTTTCTTCCCACATTTAAAACAAATCAAAAAATGAAGTTGTTTACAATTTTTTAAAGAGTGTGAATCATTTCGGCACCTTGGACAATAAACCTTTCTCGTCGTTGTGTTAGGCGAATAGCTCAGAGCGTTAATATTTATATTATTAGATTGTTTAGTATTATTATTTGTATAGTTATTTTGGTTTGATCTATGATTTTTATATTTATTCTGATCGTACTTAGCATAAGTGTTGTGATTGCTGTTGTTACTAAATGATGTACTAGTAGATGGACCATTATACGCAAATTCTTTAGCCAATGTCTCCGAATTTGCCCTAGGTGGATCATGGAATTGCACCATACGAGACTGTATATTTTCGTAGCTACGACACATATTTTTTAATTCATCTATACTGGCAATATTGGGAGATGCAGCTAATGTGCTGGCATAAGAGGGTCGGATATTGTGCAATAAAATCTCAAGTTTGTCTTCTTCCGATAGTTTTTTTGATAGTCTAGAAAACAACCCGTGCATAATGGACAAGTAAATAGAAATATTTTCATTCTCACCTTGAGTACGCAGACGAATCTCTGATAGCAAACGATAATCATAGTCGTTATGACTAAAATCTTGTTTAAGGTGTTCAACAAGTTCATCCCAAGACTCAACTTTATCTTTTATACAGCGATACCAATGCAAAGCATCATCTGTAAAAATTTCGAAGCCAAAATTCAGCAAACGTTCTTTAGGAATGTTTCTAGAAAGTGCGAGCTCCTCAGCTCTTTGTATAAATGATCTAACACAAGTTTTACCGGAAAATTTAAGTTTATTGATAACTTCAGAAACTATTTTCTTTTCACAAGTAACTGTAATTACATCAGATACAGGATCAGTTATAGATGTGGAAGATGAAGATTCGGGATTGAGATTTTTAATAGCTCTTAAATCATCATAATGTTTTTTAAACAAAGCAGCACACTCACTGTAAGTAGTTTTAACGGTAGCGTTAAGACTAACTTGGTTGATTCTAAGCATTCGGAAGTAAATATGGTGAAGAATTGTTTCTGTGCGAGAAAAAACATTTTTATCAAATTTTGTTTTTAGGCTATCTAAGTTTAATTTAATTTTATGTTGAGTTTCCTTAACTTGTGTCAAGTCCTCGATTGGTTCTAAATGTGATTCTAAAATGTCTTCCGAAGGTAATATTGCAGCTAATTTAACTATTTGTTTTCTAAGATCTTGGACAGATTCGTTTTCCGTAGTACCTCCCCTAATGGCAACTTCGTATTCGAGTTCCGCTTTTTGGAGTGAAAGAAACTTGATCGGATAGGGCATTTTGATCAGCGTAGTAGTGAGTGGTGCAATTTAGTAACAAAAATCATCAACAATAATATATACCCAACTATATATAATAGGTTTTATATATATTTAGGCCTAGGATACAGTAAAAGCAGTAAGCAGCACTAATACGAGAAGTACTTACAACTAATGAAAACAACCACAACTAATAGTAACTAAGACTACAACTAAAATACTTACATACAAATTTTTGATGAAGAACCAACACCAACGATAACTATAAAATGCCAAGAAATAGTGCAAATGAACTCGTTTAGGAATAAAAGACAATTGTTGGGCGCCACTGTGACGTTTATAGGTATCTTATTTAGAGAGAACGTCTGCTATTGTAGAAATTAAGTATACTAAGCAAAATAAAAAAAAACTAGAAAATTTACAATGCGTATATTAAGATATAATATTAAGATATGATAATAAATATAAGTATATAGTAGTAAATAGATACAAAGTACTAGCTCTCAGGGTACTGAGTTCGCGTTCACTAAACGAGTTCCGTTACACTGTCTCCGTATTGGAAAACCACTTCCCTGACGTCCGGTAGCTCGATGCGGACGACAATTGGTGATCCAGTAGTCCTTTTACTTTTTTGGCAGTGTGCGCTTTAGCTCCAGGATAGATCACACTGTTGTAGTTTGTATGCCTGGACGTAGAACCCTGGAAATATCCGGAATTGGGAGTTTCAGAAAAAGTCCGAATCATTGTTACTGCCTGCTACATCCGGAAAAGTGAAGATGGACGCACTGCTAATTGAAATGGCTACCAAAGCATGAAATAGCGATCAATGATGTTGTTGCCTCACGCAAAATCAACTTAATTATTTAGTTAATAACATGCATTAGAAAAGGAAAATTACTTTTAATAACGATAGAAACTAGAAGGTACTTGAATACATTTTGATAGTAACTAAATGTTTCCAATATTTTAAAAACTAAATAGCATGATTAATATGAAATTAACAGGTAAAGGACAATCAATTTTATTAAATTTAGTATAAGGGTAAGTCAGTGACAATTCTGAATAATTTATCATTTATGCGGATTTCTAGTTACAATGAATGCACTAAAAGCAAGACAATAACTAATATTAACATAGCATGAGCTTCAAATATTGTGTGGTAATTAAAATATTATAAATTAGCGTAATTCTACAAATTAAATTGCATCACTTACCCAATTGGGGATTTTACACTAATCACTGTATGTTGATTAAATATAATTACTTTTTTTCTTTAAATAGAAGAAATTGGTTTCCAATTTACTATCAATTGGCACAGATGGGAAACCTTTGTAGAAATTTATAGATTTTTTGAAAGATGTTAATCGGTCCCGCACACAGAACAAAATGCCGGCTCTGACCTTGCACTCTTGCAGCGGTCAACTCGTGTCCCCGTGACTAGTTTACGGACTCGTTTATGTTAATAAAAACACCTGACAAAAATATTGAAGCAAACAATTTGCATCTAGTTTACTTAGATAATTTTAGTTTATTATAAGGAGATTGTTTTATTTATTTTGTTAAGTTAGTACTTTTATGTAAATTAGGTTTATGTAAATTAAGCACTTAGTAAGTAGGTTGTATGTATAAATAGATAATTATTGTAAATAGATTATAAATGTAAATAGGTAGATTTATTAATTTGTTAATTCTATAAAGTAGTGTAACGACAACGTTACACCATTCAGCGTACAGTCCCGACCTGGCACCTTGTGACTTTTATTTATTTCCAAAAATTAAGAACCAGTTACGCGGTCAACGATTTTCATCGCCTGAAGAGGCTGTCGAATATAAATATGTTTCAGAGATTGTGACGGAGGAGTGGCATAAATGTTTTCAAAATTGGTTCATTCGTATGAAAAAAGGCAACGCTAACAGATAATATTTTGAGACACGATAAATTCACTTCTGATCATTTATAATATTTTTTTCTTATTCATTCCTGAAACTTATATATTAGTTTTTTACTACGAACATATTGCATATATTTTAGTTGACAATACGTTT
The DNA here is from genome assembly GCF_003589595.1 of Hyposmocoma kahamanoa. Taxonomy (NCBI): domain Eukaryota; kingdom Metazoa; phylum Arthropoda; class Insecta; order Lepidoptera; family Cosmopterigidae; genus Hyposmocoma; species Hyposmocoma kahamanoa. Next base: position 7,664 of record NW_020655289.1, read on the forward strand.
GTTGTTTTGATAAATAGGAAACTGGAAATAGTAAAATTTTTCGTGTATAATTATCTATATTTTAACTTTTATTAATTTTTTTATGATACCAAGTGATTGGACGAACAAGTCGTGCGCCTGGTGGTGAGCGACACACACGCAAGAGTTTTAAATCGCAAAGATCTGACCACGGTGCCCGACACCCTGAGACATATGTTGTCATGTCTTATGTTCCTATAATTTCACCAGCACCCTTCAGAAACGGAACGTAGATAGAAATAGAAATAGAAACCATTTATTGTAAGGTCACATTATAAAAAAAACACAAAAACAAAAACTAAAATAACTAGAACAGAAATAACACAAAAAATAGCGTAAAAACATTTAAACAACAAGTTACATAATACTATACTGACACGTGTGCGGCTGTGGCGTGTACAAAAGGACCCCATTCAGCTAAAGTCACAACCAAGGCTAGGTTGTGACGCTGGATTTCAATGGGCCCTAGCCGAGTGAGTGAGAGTGACAGACGTCCTGAAACAGAAAATAAAATAAACTACGTAAATACTTATGTAATAAGTGTGTATCGTGTTATTGCAGTGTGTACTCTTATATCGAATAAATACTTACATAATCTTTGCAATATATACATACAGTTATAAGTGTGTGTAGTGTGAAAACAAATTAATAAAATATTTAATACATATTTAAAGTACATTACTCCAAATATATTAAACAAGATTATCTATTTTTCGTAAAATAAAAGTTCTTTGAGTTCAACATTAAACAACTATTGTTCTTACGCAGTTACTATTTCGAATAATGCTACGTGAATTTACAAAAAATATACAATTAAAATAACGTATCACTGTTATAAATATAATTTCATTATCATATTTTATTAGAAGTAATTTAATTGACTCTAAAAATAAAAGATATAGGAGCGCCCTCACAAAATTTGACCCTAGTAATAAGATGTTGTGAACTTGTGATCAAGAAGGAAGTATTAACGTAGATAGTAATAATAAATGTTCACATTACTGCTTGGCGGCAGAAATAGGTAAGGTAGGAGTACTTTCTTGGACGAACTCTTTCTACTTCTAGAACTGAATGATTTTTATTCTATATTAAATATTACCGGTAAATATTATTAAAATTTATACTTAATTAACTCAATCTATGAAAGACATTATAATGATTTTTCGTCAGCCTGTTGTTTCTCACAATAAATGAATTCGAAGTAAAAAATTGCCCGTATTATTCATGTTGGAGAAACAGCTAGATGGCTTTACGTGAAAAATTATCTTTTATTTTTACTATCACCCCATTTTTTTACGCGTAAACAGGTTCAGTTATTCCAAAGAAGCTTTCTTATAGTGTTCTATGCGGGGGCACGGAAAATAGGCAAAGTAGAGCGTAAGAGGTTCTCACAGAGTAACGCTTAACTTACCACTTTATCTTTTCGCAAAATAAACCAAGCGAGAAGTTCAGTGTGCGAGAATTTTTGAATAATTGTAGTCGTTTGGTTCTAGTAGAATCAATGTGCTTTCTTTCACTTCAGTTCACATGGGGTACGTACATTCTATTCTTGTACGTCTGTCGCAATCTGGGCAACCATCGGCGAGTACCTTACGCTGATTTTCTGAGCCAAAGACCAGATGTTACTTCCGTGATCTGATCCTTTCACTACGATGGCAAGCATTAAAGTACTTGTTCACTTTTTTTTAAATGACCAGCAGGTCGATTCAGAACCTTACGATAACGCTGTTGTCGACCGATTCGATTGGATATCGTACGATTTCTTTTCATTTTTATTCACAACACCCGAATCGAACGTCAAACTGTCGTATTCGAAACCGAACCGAAATGACGTCACACCCGTACGATTACTCTTAAATCTCGACCGGCAAAGGCTACAAACTTTATCGAATGAAAGTTGCCGAACGTCATATTGATTACAAAGCAAGAATGTAATATGGAAATCTTTTATTATTTTAAATAAAATTTGGATTTCGTTAAATTGTATTAATTTATTTTTATGAGAGACTACTGCATTACTACATTTTAGGCATTTAAAGTCTTAAAAATGCCTATAAAAGCCATTTTTCTTATAATCTATACTCGCTGACTAACTCCGTAAACGTTGTTGGATAACGATATCGTATCGGAATCCGAATTGAACGTTTTAACTCGAATGTTCTGAATAGCTCGGAAAGCGCCCTTCGATTCGAGAACGGTATCCAATTTAACGATTTGGTTAAGACATCGAAGAGTTCTGAATCAGGGTCTAGGGTCAGTGGTTTGCTACCATGAAATTTGGGATCATGCCAGGTCGTAGTTTATAAAAACTATGTACAAAGTAAAGGTACTCCGTACGATGATTCATACTAGTTCTGTTGTACAGTTCTGTTGACAGAACTACAGGTAGTTTTTTCTTATGTTAACAGAACAAATTGGATTTACGATTCCCAGTAGTTCTGTCAAACTACTGTATTAGCATACCTGAAAGACTCCATAGCGTTCACTGGAAATATTTTTAAATGGGATCTCGAGTGAGAATTCTATGTAGGAAATCACATAGAATCTTTTGATGTTTAAATTGATTGATAATGGTGCTTATTGGTGGTTCTCTAGTCATCCATGACCTCTATCTATGTAAAATTTTATATATCTGTATAAATTTCAAAAAATGCACTTTTAAAAATAAATTAAAGGAGTGTGTTTTAAATTGTATATCAGACTAGTAAATCATACTCGCACTTGATTTTACTAAACCATTGTAATAATAAATTATACAATCATAATATAGGTGAGTTTCAGGAAGAAAATATCGCTATTCCCATTTTGGTCTAGCTCAAGAAAAGAACAAACAAAAACATACTCCTGCTAAGTATCATCGAAGTAAGTAAATAAATACAGCCCGAAACTACTTTGGAAAGAATATTCGTCCGATACCTTTGCAATTGGGCTGCACGCCAACTCCCTTATTTGTGATGCGGTATTTATTGTACGATCTGTACAATTTTACTAATTTTTACAGGTTAAATATATATTTTATGACCTTTGGTAGCATTTTCAGCCTTTCACCGTACTTAGATTAATACTTTAAAGTGAATTTCACAAAAATGTTATTTGTAAGCAATTATGATGTTCTAGGAGGATTAAATATCTACACCAATTTAAAAAATATATATATTCTTGATATTTTCCTGTTTGAATATTAAGTTTCATCAACTATAAATAAATATAACTGCTATTATATAACATCACATACGTTGTTCTGATCCCAAAGTAAGTAACTAAAGCACTTGTGTTATGGAAATCGGAAACAACGACGGCACCACAAGCTTCCAGATCCAACACAATATAGAAAAGTTAGTTTTTCTACATTGACCCGACCGGGGATCAAACCCGCTACCTCAGAGATGGCGTTACCATGAAAACCGGTGTGCAAGCCACTGGATCACGGAGGTTTTCGAATCAGTAACTATATTTTAGGTTACAGATTATTTGAAAATATAGCGCAAGAGTGGCGTTACCCTAAGACAGTGGAAGATTTGAGATTTAAAATTAGTCAAATTCATTTAATATATTATTATATATAAAATTATTATAAATATTAATTTAATTAATACATGAAAATAGCATCCAAATAATTATGTATTATAGTATCATTATAAAGTTCTACAATATTAGAAAAAATAAATAAATGTGAGCAACGTGTGTACTACTTTGCGTTAATAGCCTCATTTATGTTCAATAACATCTCAAATAAACATAAAATCACAAAGTAATTTTGATGAATATTTGGTACATAATAATCGTTGTAACGTAGATGCAGTCGTGCGCAAAAGCTAGTATGATCTCAAATCTTTTGGAAGCCGCCATGATCACAATCATTTAAATTGAACAAAGCTTTTGTGATGAATAATGGAAAAACTTTCTAAATAATGTTTATTGAGGGAAATTGAACAGAATACTAAATTTTTATTCCTATTCGTTTGAATGTATGGCACAACTGATTTGTTTTCTGCGATTTAGGAATCCCTGTAACAAAACTGTTTGAATGGTTGGGTAGCATCTTCTTTTATAAACCTCGTAGACACTTAAGCGTCAACTTGTATTCAAAACTCTAACAAATGATGACCACTACCACTCAGAAGAGAAATCTATCTCAAATTACTCTGTAATTCTTGCTAAAGCATACAACTGTCGCCCGTTTTAAGTCGTCAAACTACTCTTTAAACAGAGAAATCTTTTGATGGATTTTCACGATTTGATCTCAATTAATTGTCGTAATAAATCCAGACAGGTCGTCATAAAAGCCGCGGTAGCCTAATGGTTTGACCTACCCCCTTTTAAGCAGAAGCCGGGGGTTCGAATCCGGGCTCTGAGTTTTTCGGAATTTGTGTGCGAAATTTAATTTGAAATTTACCATGGGCTTTCATCAAACATCGTGATAAAGAAAACACGTCGAAGAATGTTCACAACCCTCGGAAAACGTGTGAAGTCCGCAACCCGCATTGGGCCAGCGTGGCGGACTATGGCCGAAAACCTTTGCCGAGATGAGACTTGTGCCCAGCAGTGAGACGTATAAATGGGTTGATGATGATAATGATGATGATGAATAAAGCAAAAAAAAAAGATTTTCATTACTTAGGTATTGAAATATCAGAAGAATAATAAAAAATCATACCCAGGAAAGAAATCGTAACTCGTGCTAATCATTTAGTGAATAACCATGGCAGCCTTAAAATCTAACTCCAGATTATTGCATTTTTTGCTTGAGCGAATTTCAATTTAAGGAGCCCCAGATTAAACCGAAGTTTTCAATTATCGGTCCCATTAAGGGGCAGAGGGGTGTTTGAAGAAGCCTCATCAATTTTTATAGCTTCGCGACTTTAGATAAGCTGGCTCATTACCAGTGTTTCTCCAACCGCCTGGATCCTGTTAATATCATTGGCTTGATTGAATTTGTCTGAGTTTCGTTGGAATCGATTATGGTTGAAGTATGATTTCGACATCGATGTCCGATGCCACCTTGTTGCTAATTCACAAAGGGTTATTATTTATTATATTATTTTTCGCATAAAAAAAGATTCAGATTCGTGGAACGATGCTACTAAGCGTATTTCTGGAACTGCTCATTTTTAAAATATCTTTTGGTATACACCAAATTAACTAAGTACTTGACTTTTATATAATTGAATTTGAAAACTTTACAGAAAATATATCTCATTCTTGTCATATTTCTTACACAAAAAAAAAAAAAAAATTCAATCAAAATGTTTCCACAGCGAATTAATTCCAAAGGGTACACGAAGGTCAAATACGGTTCGGGTGTTCTTAATGAGATATTTCTTACCTTGAAATTTAAACGGGCAGTAAATCTTTGGTAGTCTTGTCATAGTCTTAGTAAGGCTGGCATTCATTTGCCAGAGACGGTCTCTGTGATGAGGGTTTGTGACTGTAAAGCTTTAAGAATTTAAAGCCAAGTAGCTTTTGACAATTTGAAAACATAGAGGCGATCATTCTGGAATTTTAATTGTACTACCCTATTTAGTTATTTTTGTTTTGTCCTTATCTTATATAAATTCTTTGTTACAAATAGACAATATTGTATGTAAGTTTTTTTATAATACCAAGTGATGGGACGAACAAGTCGTGCGCCTAGTGGTAAACGACATGCCTGTCCAAAACAGTTGCAGTGCCGCTTACTCAGAGCTTTAAATCGCAAAGATCTGTACTGTACTGTCCCTGGGTACTGCCACTGCGCCCGTCACCCGTAAGACATAAACAGACAAGATCCATGTGCCTTTAATTTCACCAGCATCCTTACCCTTCCAAACCGGAACGCAGTAATGGTCACATTACTGCTTGGCGGCAGAAACAGGTAAGATGACAATACTTCCCTGGACGAATTCTTTCACAAGGACCTCTACTGCTACTAAAAGTTTACCGTACTGACGTTCAGTTAATATCATTAATTTATTTATTTATCTTTCTTATCATAACTAACGTAATCGACATTTTTAGCAAAATTGAGTTAATAACATAGCCGAAATTAGCGAATTGGTATCTACAACCTCTTCAGTTTCAGTTTTATTGTTAATAAAAATCAGTGTAATTGACATTTTTTAAAGAAAAAATAAAAAACAAGGGGCCAATATTTATTTTATTTATACATTTTTAGTTTTTAGTGTTTGAAGTCTCCCTTATTTAACCAATGTGTCTTGCCCACTATGACTTACGGTGCCGAGACGTGGACGCTCACATAGACGGCTGTGTACAGAATAAGAGTCGTACAAAGAGCCATGGAGCGAGTCATTCTCGGCATCAAACTTATAGATCGAGTTCCGAATTCCGTAAACTCGAAGAATTTCGAGATCGGATGACGAGTTTAAAATGGAGCTGGGCGGGACATGTTGCGAGACGCGGTGAACACAGGTAAGGCGATAATCGAATGGTGGCCAAAAAACGGATATGGAAACGTGAGACGTCTACAGCGAGATGGGTGGACGACATTGTCAAAGTTGCGGGCAGTAGATGGGTGAGATTAGCACAGGATCATGGTGGATGGCACAAACTACGGGAGGCCTATATCCAGCAGTGGGTGAAGTCGGGCTGTGGATGATGATACATTTTAGGAAAATTCACACACAAATAATACAATTAAAGTATACTTAAACATGAGTAATCCAATGCCATTTACGATTTTCCACCAATATGAAACAATATAAAGTGCTTAGCAAGCCAAAAAGAGATTTTTAAGAGACTACAAAGAACACAGTTAACAAAAAACAAAAATAATCGACAATTATAGAAACAAGACCAGTGTATTCATCACTTAAAGGATGGAAAAAAAATGATTCATCATCGCCAATGACGTGATGTGTCAAAGTGACGGTGGGTCATTTCTCGCCTGACTGTGTCTATGGTAGGAGGTACCGGCCTTGCTAATGGCATCCGCCATAATTTTTATATTATTTTTATAAAACTACCGTATATAGTCGTTTTTACTTGGCATTGGCGAAATCATCGATTATTTCGATGGGGTCATAACATTTAAAAGAAGAAGCACCATGCACGTATTTTGCCTATAATTAGTACGAGCGAACGGTACTTGCAAAGGTGGTCGACATCTGTAATGCAACAGGTTTGTGCGCAGGTTTATATGAGACAACAATTGTGGACAATCAACATTAAAGTTGACGATCCTGACCAGAAAACTGACGTCACAAATATCTCTAAAGTTACTAAAATAAAGGCATTTGTATGACAAGGCGGGCAGCGTAAGTTTCGAAAAATCTTCGTCATTCGTTGAAATGGTTTTATATACTTTTATACACTATGTTGGTAAATCAAAAAGAGAATAAGATTACCCATAAATTGCCGTAAGCCACGCGCGATCAAAATGATTGGTAAAATCTTGGAGGCTAATAAATATTTGAGGTCGCTACGCCAAAGGATTTGCTTACTAGTTTAGTAAACTTAACATTAAGAATCTATACTACCTCAGCTCGAATTCGAATTTTTCCCGTACTAGTACGGTTCGTTTTGCTTGGGTCGAGCGGCTGGTACACTGATTTTATATCAGAAATTATTTTTGCAAACGAAATTAAAACCATTTGAAAATTGCACATCGCGTAATATATATACGTGTTCTGTTTACTTCAGTTGATATTTAAAATATCATTGGTATATGTAAATATTAAATACAATAATAAATACAGTGGTTTTCTAGTAAAATTTCGAGGCAAGTTAGTGTTTTTTTATCGTGAAAATTTCTAGTAATCGTGTTTTCACATCGTATATCATCAGTGTATATCCCCAATTTTACTATGTATTTTTTCTAAAGTGATTGATTCAACACTCACTGTTTTGCGGAATCAACTAAAGCCATATGAGGTAGTATAGATTCTTAAAGGTAAAGCCTCATACATAACTGTTATGTTATAAAAAAAACAATTTATGCAAGTATCAAATGCCTTTGTAACAAAATATAAGTTTCTATTTCTCCAATCCAAATTCGCCTTTAAACAAAACGAAAACATAACATTCTATAGTTGCAAAGAAAAAACTAATATCTCACAAATTGCCATCGTTTCAAAGATGATATTTTAGCTTTCGTTTGAGGAGTCACAACAAATCCGACAATCTTTTCCTACAGATTTTTTTTGTCGTATAAATCGAATAGGGATCCCTTTCCAGTTTATACCTGGGGGAAAGATGGTTTCCATAGCTTTATTTTAGTACGAAAATATTTCCCTTCAATTTGCAAAATATAACGTCGCTAAAAGGGCTATAAGTTACAAAAACACGGCAATAAGTTTATGGTTTTTGAAATATAATCTGCGATATAGAATCGATATGGTTTTAAATAGATAGAAAAACTTTAGACGTTAAAACTTACACACATTTTCCATCATCTTGTAGTGTTGTTTTATGCGTTTGGGTTCCAGAAGGTTCGTAAGATGTATTGTGATTAAGAACAAACAAAATTTATGCAGAACCAACATATTGTATTCAATCTTTGCTTCGTAAATATGTTATCCATTTCACGTCTGGATAACAAGAACGAAAAAAGGGGAAATAAAATAAAGGGATACGTTTTTTTCTTGACTGATTTATAGCTCTATTAATTTGGGGTGGTACGAGACCAGTGATATATGCAACTGTCCGGATTACTATTTATAAATGGCTATACGCTTGACAAAACGGTTTGTCTGAAAAACTAATTGTCATTGTGAGTTACATAAATATTCAATACCTACAAATTTGGTTCGAGGGCATGCAGGAACTGTATGGAGTCATATTGGTTTTTACTTTAAATACAGATTTGGAATGACGGGATGTTCTTGGCGTAACGCTGTCTACTACACCGAATGACATTTAGCATGTCAATAACGATCATTCACCCCTTCCTACTACTGCATATGTTACTTGTGAATGGTCTATGAAAACGACACTCTCTAATGTTCTCAGTGTGCGAAGTGTAGATGTTAGCGTATCGTGGTAGAAGTCCCCGTGACGTGACTTCGGTGGTTGTAAACTTTTAAATAATAGGGGTTAAAGTGTGAAATTGCCGATTTGTACTGAAAATCTAAATTGTTTATTTTTTAAA